>NC_142090.1:55595785-55897854 GCF_054644295.1 Miniopterus natalensis | reverse complement strand
ACTGATTTCCCCGGGATAATGTCAGCCATGGAAAACAAAGTATAAAAACTAGGAGTTAAGCTCACAAGTACCCTCAGTGAACAACTGTTAATGTCTTATAAGATGCAATGTATTTCCAGAAGGTTCAGTCTTACTCCCTCTCCTCTTATATGCAGGCTCAGTCACCTCCAACACACACTCATTGTTTTTACTTTAGTTATATAATCAAAATGTGTTGTGTATTAGTTTTCTAGGACTGCTGTAACAAATTACCAAAAACTGGGTGGCTTAAAACAACAGAAATTTATTCTCACAGTTTTAGAAGCTGGAAATGTGAAATCAAGGTGTTGGCAGAGCCATGCTCCCTCTGAAAGCCCCAGGGAAGAATGCTGCCTTGCTTCCTCCTAACTTCCAGCGGCTGCCAACAATCCTGGGTGTTCCTCCGATCTCCACTTGTCTTCTCATGGTGTTCACCATGTGTGCCTGTCTCTGTCTTACTTTCCCTCTGATAAGGACATCAGTCATTGGATTAGGGCCTACCCTAATCCACTATAATCTCTTCTTAACTTGAAAGACCATATTTGTAAAAAAAGGTCCCATTCACAGGTACCAGGGGACA
The DNA here is from genome assembly GCF_054644295.1 of Miniopterus natalensis. Lineage (NCBI taxonomy): Eukaryota > Metazoa > Chordata > Mammalia > Chiroptera > Miniopteridae > Miniopterus > Miniopterus natalensis. The sequence continues at coordinate 55,897,256 of NC_142090.1, read as the reverse complement.
TGACTTTTGAGGGACACTCTTCAACACAGTACAACTTCTCATCTCTTTGAACGTGACCAAGTGAATTTTTATATTCATAATCTAAGGATTTTGCTTCTAAGAAACTTAGCTCAGTGGAATAAACTGGAGGTATCTACCACAGCATTATACATCTAATAAGATTAACCTATATTTTAATTACCTCTAGCCAGCCATTCTAGTCTCCCACAGCTTTAAGGCCTGGGGGGGGCGGGGTGCGAGTGGAGGGTGGTGTGGATGCAGGGGGTGGGGGGATGTCAATGGGAGGGGAAAAAAGGGAACATCTGTAATACTTTCAACAATAAAGGGAAATTTAAAATAATGCACAGATATTTCTTTATTAATTGTGACAAATGTACCCTACTAACATAAGTTAATAATGGGGAAACTGGGTGTGGGTACATGGAAACTCTCTGTACTATCTTTACCAATTTTCTGCACATTTTAAACTATTGTAAAATAAAAATTTTACTTAAAAAAAATACAAATCATTATTTTTTCACAAATAACATGGCAAATCTGATCTTCAATTCTATTAGTAATTCAAACAGATCTTCCTAATTGCTTATTTTTAACCAGAGAATAGGCAAGAGAAATTATTTTCCAGCTGTCAGTTAATCATTACAGACCCATTAATATAACCATCTCTTATCAGACTACAGAAAAAATGTTAGGTTCCCACAAAATGCTCCTCAGCAACAAATTACTGTAATGCAGAGAGGGTTCTTATCGGGTTCTCTGAAACGCAGCTCTAAATTGGGAGAATGGAAAATCAATGTGGACCACATAGAGAGACTAGGTAATTATAAACTCATGAAAGTATAACTCTTTCCAGGAAACCACTAGATAACTGCTTCTTTTGCAAGTAATAGAAGTTTAAATGTATTGCCCTGCATGAATTTTTTAGCATAAGTGATGCCTTTACCTAAAACCTTACTCTGACTATAACAGGAAGAAATATAATTGAATAGAAGGCAGTTACACAAAAAGAAAGCATATTTGGATCCCTAACATTTAAAAGGAAGAAAAAGGGTTTTGTTCCATCTGAAAGGAAAAATTTTGTTTTCTTTTCCTTTTTTTTTTTTTTTTTTAAGAAAATGTAAACTATATGAGGATGTGAGGTAAGGAAAAAGAACATGTTTTTGTTTCTACTTCCACCGTGAACTTATGCTCCTTTTTTTCATGGTCCCATCCACTCTTTTTAGAAGAAGAGGGGCAGGGGCAGGAGGGGAAGGGGGAGGGGCAGAGGTAGGAGGGGAAGGGGGAGGGGCAGAGGCAGGAGGGGGAGGGGGGAGGGGAGGAAGGGGAGGGGGATGGGAAGGAGGGGAGGAGGAAGGGGGGAGGGGAGGAGGAAGGGGGAGGAAAAAGGATAAACAGGGAAAACTTCTTGCTGCCAAAACGGTTTCATTGCAGCCTCTTTTTTCCCTCTTGCACCTTGAGCCTTAAACACTGTGCTCAAGAACTCCTCACTGGCACTCTGGTCATTTCCAGCCCTCCATGGGTGGTTTTGACTTGGCCCAGGACTTATTCGAAGGTGCAAACAAAGGTTGGCTTCCTTAAGAGGAACTTCTCACTGTCCTTCAGGGAGGCAAACTAGGATTGAAAGTTGTACCTGATAAAAAATGCTGAGCCCTGAAAACAATGAAGTGTCTTTTTTCAGCAACTGTTTCTATGGGCCCAGGTTGGTCTTTTTTTGTTCTTGTTACTTATTTTCCTGTAAAACAGGGGAGGGAGTTGAATTAGGTGGTCTATAAAGTCCTTTCTGATTCTGTGACTCGCAATCTATTTTAAAAAAATCAAAGGTTACCAACTTTTTATGCCTTTTAAATGCTAGGCCAACTTCCAAAGAATCAGTATTTTGTACACTGCACTTAACGATGAAGGAATAAAAGTAAAAATCAACAACAAAAGATGCTCATATGTCTGGAAAGTTTTTAAACATTAAATACAAAAACTTTCAACAATTTAAAAATTAGTTCTAAAAGCTGAAATAATTTGAGTCATGTAAAAGTCATGGTATAAATTACGAAATATATATATGAAAAATGTCTGTATCAGAATGTCCAGGGTGGTGCTAAAATGACACTTTAAACTTTACATTCTTAGATGCTTAGGGAAATGAAGAAATAGTGATATGTTAAATATTTAACTTAATGAGTTATGAAAAGAAAATAGAATTTTTTAAGTAGAAAAATTAAACATTAGAAACAAAAGAAAAGTTGGTTGTTTAAAATATATATATTTTTAAAAACTCTAATATTGATCAAGTAAAAGTAAAGACATGAATAAAGTATAAGAGAAATGAAATAGGAGATAGACTGACACAGAATTAGTACACTTTAAAACCATAAAAAGATGTGAAGAAAATATAGCAGAATATTAACCTGTTAAATCTACATGTGAATATCTGTTATATTTTTATACATTTTTTAATGTTTGAAATATTTCAAAATTACAGAAATTTGTATCACAGGTCAACTGCTGGTATTTCATGACTTCAAACTTCAAGTTCATTAAGAAGTGGCTCTACCATACCTTAGGAAGGAAACACATGTGACTATGAACACACCGGCTGAACTCAGTATCGGGTGAAGAGATGTAAGTCTCACTATCTGGGTTTTACTTTTCCTGTTTATATTTGTTGCATCTTTTTATAGTAGGAGGAACAATATGCTCTCCCAGACCTGTCCAAACTGGACATAGTGTTGGGTGCAACAGGAGAAACTACCCAATTTCCTAACAGCTGGCTTAATTCATTCACAACAGATATTTATTGTCTTCTAGGTACACACATTATGCTAAGTGCTAGGTATACAGTGCAAGTTCCTAAGGGAGTTCACTTCTGGAGTAATTTCTCATAGCACTGACAGCCTAGGAGATTATCTTACTATGAAGCAGAGAGTGGAGGACTGCTGTTGGTCATCCTGAAGTGCTTCCTGTGTCCTGAGTAGAATCAGAAATTAGCAGTAGGAATACATGGAATCAGAAATTAGCAGTAGGAATACATGGAAACAGAAATTGTTTACAAACTGCCACTTTACCTCAATATGGATACCAACACTGAAATTTATGGAGCAATTCCCACACCCAAAGCTCTGGGCTATGTGTCTGTCTCCTCATTTAACAGATGAGAAAAACGAACCAGGGAAGAGATAAGTAAACTGCCCAAGGCTACATGAATATTAATTGGGAGAGTTGGGATTTGAATTTAGGTCTGTCTAGCCCCAACAATATTCTCAGTCTCTAAGTTTTACTACCTTCAAACTACAGATCTCTCCTGGACTTCGAAACAAAAGAAGTGACTAGTTCCAACTGTTAATACTAGTCAAGAAATTTAAAAAAAAAAATTTTTTTAATCATAAAAGTATCATGATCTCAAGAAGATAGTATTTACTCTGTCCAAAATGGAACTGCTATGTGGAATACCTATTGGCCCCACTCAGAATTACCAAAGCAACCACTGTGCCTTCCAGAGAGAGTTAGAGGTGCTTCCAGATTTTCAAGAACATCGAGAGAAAACAAAGGCAGAGAGTAATCAATGTATGAAATCCAAAGGCACGATTAGTCTTGTTTCCTTTAGGACGTACCTGATTTATTTGAGTTGAGACTGGTCAAAGATTATATATCCTCCTGCTTCCTCTCCCTCCTGTAGCACTGTCTCCACCTCTTGGTTTGTCCACCCTCCTCTGTTTTCTTTCTATTTCTCTCATGCGCTGAGATCCTACGTCAAGGCCTCTGGGATTTTGCACATGCTAATGTCACCACCTGAAGAGCTGTTCCCCTCACATTTCACCTGCCTGTTCCTCATCTTTCAAACTTCAGAATTCAAATCATTTCCTCAAGGAGGTCTTCCCTAACCGACCAGACTAGGTCAGGTCTCCCATCAAATGCCTTAAGGACAACATGGACTTCTCTTTACGGCACTCTCATAACTGTCTTTTAAAAGACCTCTTGGTGGTTATTTTTATTATGCCTATCACCTACTAAACTACTAGCTTTGAGGGTGAGAATTGCGTCATATATTGTCATAGTTATATCCCTGAACTGATGGCAAGCACTTGACACATATCTGTTAAATGAAAAAGGGTTGAGAACACAAATAGGGTATCTGACAGTTCGGGCTTTTTCTCTATTCTGTTGCAAATCTCTACTGTCAGCTTTCCCGTCTAAGTATCTAATGTAACTTAACCTCCATGTGCTTTAGGTTTCAGAAGTTTCCTATGGGGATACTCGAATCCACCTGCATCTACCTCCTTTTCTGCCTCATAGATGCAACTAAAAGGCTATGATAAAATTATGTTTGATAACTGATACTGGAGCCCTGATCAATTACTGCCCCAAAGTGGCTGTAAACACTCAAACCACTCAATACCAGGCACTTACTCTCTGGTTTTTATTACCTTTACCTGTTCTTATTTTTATAGTGGCCACCTATTTACCAGAAAAATTAAAAATTTTTTTAAATGAATAAGAAAATAATATTACTTTGGGACACCACCAAAGGAATAATTCAGGAGGTTGTGTTTGTGTGTGTGTGTGTGTGTGTGTGTGTGTGTGTGTGTGTGTGTTTTGCTTCAAACCAGTTTCACACTTGTCAAAAACAACACTTTCACAACTTTCTGTTCAGTCATAATTACTCTAATAATTCATTCTGAATTTCAAAAAAACAACTGCAACAGTAGATTTGTATAAGACATTATATAATGAAAACATTCATTCTATCATTAGAAATAAAATAGGAACAATAGTCTATTATAAAAATAGTTAATTGGTTCTACACAGAGAAATACCATTAGTGCTCCTTTGCATTTTTTTTAAAAAATTATAGCTGAACATGTCTTTTTAAGTTTATAAATAACATCATGAATATTGACAGGTGAAATACTTTAGATATTGAATTTGAAACAAAAATCTTACATTAGAAAGAAAATAAAGAGGACTTTCTATTCAAATAGGTTACAAACAGAGCTTAGAAACAGAACTCATGCTGATACCAGCTGTCACTTTTCATTTCTCCTTACTCCCAGCACTAAGATACCTGACCTGTGTAAACCAGTAATGGGCCAATATATTTCCCTCAGGCTGCAGAGGTAGGACTGCAGAGGTAATCAACAATGCCATTAAGGCAGCTGATGCATTTTACATGAGGATGGACCTACAGCAACCTTGCTTCACTCCCAAGGGAAAGCAAAATTTACTTAATCCCCAAAGAATTTTTTCCTATAATGCAAAGAGAATTAAATCATGAAATCTGAGACCTTCCTGAAACCACACTGACTGTGAAATGGAAGAAGAGCATATGTCTGCACAAGCCTGCCAGGGGGAAATGCACACACTGTCCAGCTCATCAAGAAGATAAATGGATGACTAGTGGTGGATAATAAGTAAAGAAGTTATGAGACATACCTGGAATAACTGTAAATGAGAGGGAAAAACCAAGTATCTTATCAGTTTGTTTATTAGATTTGTGTAGCTCTTTTATTCCGTGTGTGTGTGTGTGTGTGTGTGTGTGTGTGTGTGTGTGTGTGTGTGTGTGTGTAAAGGGAGGGGGATGGGTAAACCTTGGCAGGGATGCAACCAAATATCTTCTAGTCCTTTGGCAGGATGATGATAAATTTCAGCTGAGTTACTCTTGCCCATAAAACTTCACATTTCCTCCAGATGCAGATAAATTGACACATAGGCATAAGATGGGCACAAGAACTGAGCCATGTGTTTGCCATGTGCAAGACAGCGACACATTTCAAATGGATACAGCTTAGAAGCCATGGCAACCCCCTGTACTGAACAATACTCAGTCTAACTTCTGTGGAGAACAAAGGACTAAAAATAAACCCCAAGAAGAAAACAGGGTTAAAAAAAACAGGGCTTCCTTAGAAAGCATTTTGCTTTCTTTAGGATAATGGAAATTTTATATTTAGAATAATCGAAACTCACCTGAACCAAACCATTATATCTTCAATTCATGGCTTAGTAAAACAACTGCTAACAAAGATGTAATTGCAAATGGTAAACTGAAGTGCTGTAACTTAAATATTTGCATCCCAATTCTTTTGCTATTATGATTATTTGTTTCCGAAAAGAGGACAGACTATAATGGATGATAGGATGAATTCTGGCACCAGAATCCTGGCTTCAAATTCTTGGGAAAGTTAGTTAAACTTCCTGTGCTCAGTTTGCTCATCTGCAAAATGAGAATAACAATGGTACTGCTGAAGAACTAAGACTTAGCCGGCTCAGCCGTTGAACATTGACCTAGGATCCAGGAGATCTCGGTTTGACTCCCGGTCAGGGCACATGCCCCGATTGCAGGCCCCATCCCCAGTCAAGGAGGTGCAGGAGGCAGCTGATCAATAACTCTCTCATCATTGATGTTTCTATCTCTTTCTCTCTCTCTCCCTTCATCTCTCTGAAATCAATAAAGATGCATTTTTTTTAATTTTTTTTTTAAAGAACTAAGACTTAACATATGTGAAACACTAGACTGGTGCCAGGCACACAGTAAGTACCATACAAGTGTTTGCTATTTCTCCAACTGCTACTAGTACTTCTGTTCTTAACCCCCGTAGTTACCAGTACTGATCCCATCAAGATATCAGTGTGAGTCAAAAGAGGTAGACTGTATAAAACAGGAAACCCAAAATGGCAAAATGAGCTCCTTTTGGGGTATAATAATTAAGATTTGCAAAAATACAAAATTTAGGGAATGATATAAAACAGAAGCACAGCAAGTCATTACAGTTTTTAATTCCGTTAAGATGCAAGTTTCACTAGCTGGAGAAAACGTGTCACTAACAGCTTTAAGGAAGGAACATGAGTAAGGAAAAGTTAAATCTTCCAAGTGACTGGCATTGAGCCCCTGGCAGCAGTTATCTGCCCCTAAGATAAGATTTAGTCCCGGAGCCTGAGTTGATAGATAGCAAGTGAAAGTGCAGTCTTTCTACAACACAGCAACATACGGTAATTAATTCTGACTCTCATACACCGACCATCAAATATATGGTGTTTCCAGCTATGCTTTTTTTTTAAAATCCTCACCAGAGGATATGTTTATTGATTTCAGAGAGAGGGAGAGGGAGGGAGGGAGAGGGAAATAGAGAAACATCGATCAGTTGCCTCCTATATGTGCACCTATCAGAGATCGAACCCACAACCTAGATCTGTGCCCTGAGCCAGAATCAAACCTGCAACCTTTTTGGTGTACAAACAACGCTCCAATCAACTGAGCCACCCGGCTGGGGCTTTCCAGCTATGCTTTTGTTCAGGATTTAAAATACTTTAAAATATGTCTGTGAGGGTATCATGGCTCTTGCACTAATAACAGAGAAAATTAATGAGCCCTCCTTCTGATATAATACAGTATTTAAAAATAAAAGGATTTAAAAATGGGCAGCAGCTCAAAGCCACAGGACCCAGAGGACAAGGTTTCCCGTGCTGGCTCTATCTGCAATTACAGAATCATCTCTAGCTCAGAAGATCCTGGAATTGAATTCCACCAGCATCCCTGAAATTCAATTCAATAATTTCTTATTAAATTACTGAAAGTAACCCTACTTGTATATATTTTTTAGAAAGTTTAGATATCTTTCTTATAGAATCCTGAGATTTAAAAAAAAAACATTTATGTCAGCAGTTAGGGACTAATGAAGTAATTTAAATATAATAAGTTTTAAAACTAGTTTACTATACCTAATAACTAAATATTCACATAGGAGGAAAATTTATTAATCAATAGTTTTTAAAATTATTCTAGTTTATTACTAGTCAGATTGATGTTAAGTCATGGCTAAACTGTTTTCAGAGAAAGAACTTGAAAAGAACTTTTTCCAACTCACCTAATTTTAATGATTTTTATTAGTATAAAAAGGTGTCATATCCATAGCTATGACATCTGAAATATTCCCCTCTGGCAAAGGAAACCTGGTGAGGCACCTGCACACCCACACCACAACCTATGATCCCCGTGCCAGGAGATTTCCTCCATCCTGCCCCAGAGGTTCTGCTCTCAGAGTTTAGGTTCAGTGCTGAATCCTTAACCGACCCTGGTCTGTGTTGCTCAGTGGTTAGAGCATTGGTCCCTGCACCAAGGAGTCTCAGGTTCAACTCCCAGTCAAGGGCCCATACCTGGGTTGCATGCAGTTCAATCCCTGGCCCCAGACCCCACTCGAGGCAGTTCGGGAAGCAACCAATCAGATGTCTGGCTCACATCAATGTTTTTCTCTCTCTCCCCCCCTTTCTCCCCCTTCCACTCTTTCTAAAAATCAATGGAAAAAATATCCTTGTGAGGATTAACAACAACAAAAAAAGAGTCCTTAACCTAAATCTCCCAGATAGTGCAGTGAAAAGTATAAATACAGATCTAAAATATGGGAAAGTTGCATCTGCCAAACATTCCTAGCATCGCCTCATGAACTGTTTGTGATAATTTTAATCAACTCTATTTACACATACTCAGTTAAAGAATCTGTGCTCCCTAAAGGACAAAATAGAGAACTGAAATCCACTGCAGTTTACAGTAAATGAAGCGTACTTTAATAAAGCTCTTTAAAAAAATCCCAGTTACCATGGCAGCAGGAGCCCCTCAAAGGACCAACTAAGGGTCTTTAATTGGTGATCTGCCCCTCAGCACGCAAGATGCATTTCACTGAGTTTCTTTACTGGATGGAGGCCTCCCCACCTCCACAGGTCCAGAGAAAATGCCTGAAACTTCAATTTGAAATTAAGAGTGATAAAAGAAAGAGCTTAGGTAACAATTTCTATAAATAGATCCATAAAAAAAAAAGGTTTCTAAAAGCATCTTTCCAGGCCATGTGACTTAATTACTGTCTAGGTGACAAAGCATTATTCCCTTATCCAAGAACCTCTGGAAGAGCTACTGCAGTGAGAATTCGAGATAGAAAGCATATTTCTCAAATGTGAGGGAAAGTTGTAAATAAAAAAGGCATTTTGGAAGAGAAATGCTGTTGCTGAGTTGTTCTCCTAAAAAAGAAAATGAGATTTTTTTAAAAGCCTTTGGATAGATTATTTGACTACAGTTTCTGTTGCTTGCATTTCATCTCAAACACAGCCTCAAAAACAAAATATAGCCTAAAAGCTATTTGAAAAACACACACAAGTCTCCACTTTAGAAGATCCATCATTGATGCAATGGTATGGATGGTTCTGGACTAATTCATGCAGCAAAATTTAATGCACACTAAGGCCTGGTTTTTCTTTTCTTCTTAATCGCTTACCCTTCTTGCTTCTATAGAAAGTACCAAGATTCTGGATGGTAATGCAGTTTTGAGAATCAATAAGGAAACTTGATATCCAGGATAAGCAGAAGCAGATTAACCCCTTTGTTCATCTTTTCTGCAGCAATAAATACGTAAAATGACACTTTGGCAGTTTAATAACTATTTTTGCGTTCCCTGTGGCCAAAAAGGAAACAGTTCAAGCATTTATGTACTATGCAGTCATATGCAATGAACTCAAGAAAAATCTATGTCTCATAAAAGGAAACGTAAGTGAAGATATTTTCACTAACCAAAAAAGAACAAGAGGTAGAAAAAAGAGAATGAAGTCACTAAACTGCGTATAACCTACATTTTAAATAAACTGAATTCTGTGACTAATGACAAACTGAGGACATTTTTTACTTAAGAAAGAAATTCACGATATCTTATAATACCATACAATTATTTGTGGGTTTTTTCCCAAACAAAACATCTTAAAAGATACCTTAAGAAACATTATTTCTTTAGTGCATTGTGCACCTTTTAAAGTATTCAACTGTTGAGAATTATGTTCCTCCTGCAGAATTCTAGAAAAGTAGACATGAGAAAGTTTGAATACAATTCAAGATTACAAGCAGTTTTCTATGGGTGCTGTTCAGGCTTAAAGGAGCTACAAAGTTAGCATGAGGCAGGGAGGTAGCTATATGCTGTCCTAAAAGTCCACATATTCAAAATTTTCTAAGTGATTTCTTACAGCTGTCTTCCGCTAGTATTTTTTTCCTGTCATTTACACATTCACTGAACAAAACAAAAAAGACTGAAGCAGGATAAAGAAGGAACCTTTTTTTTAAGAGAGAAGAAATGAGTTGAAAATCTGACTTACAAAAATGAGTACAAAAGGAACCCAGAGACTGCCTGTAGCACAGGCGCCTCCTGGGAGATAGTCCCATGCATGCTAAGCTAGAAATCGTGCTTGGAGCTCCAACCCCAGGGAAGGAAGATGGATGTGAACTGAATAGCAGAAGAAAAACTATTTTGCAGAAAAACTCCAGTTTTTTCTTTGCTTCTATATATCAACTTCCTGATATGCTGTTTCTAGAATGACAGTGGCCATTCAATTTGCCTATGAAATATTTTAATGAAAATGACACCACCATTCCATCAGAGTAAAAAGCTCCCTAGAGTCACAATAACCTCTTCTACCCTTAAGCAGACACTTTTTCCTCTGACACCTGCTCTCCAACACACGGCCTCTCTGCAATTCCTTTATCCAATTCCAGGCTTCAGCCTTGACCCACAGCCCTTTGCTTTTTTATCCATCTTCTTAATGCCACTATGCATATAAGACTTTGAGACAATGATACTTGAGTGCACTCAATTCAATTATGTGCTAGGTAGTAACCAGTTAATTGCCAGTAAAAAGTCAATAATGTGTAATGGGTGTCTCTGTACACCCATCCTTACAATTAGGATCCTGATCCAAGGATGAGTTGGGAGTGCTCGCATGCAGTAGTTTAGAAATCATTTGAGCTAATAAAAAAGACACTCAGCAACTATTACTTTTGATTATTATAATAAGACATCATATAATTTAACCAAAAGAAATGGTTAATGATATAGATGACCAGACATAATCTTTCATTGGTAATATAATAAGTCATATCTCTACCAAGATGTCTACTTTTAATTTTTGACCCCAAAGAAATATGTCCCCTCCACCATCTATTCATATTCCTGCTCCACACAAAGGATTTTAAATTCCTCTCCTAGTGTTCAAAACTCCTACTATGGCTATTTTCCTGAGATGTGAAAAATAAAACAGGCTTTTTACTAAAGCATGTCTTCACCATTTATGCCCAAGGTAACTGACATTACAGAAAATTATCCAAATGCATAACCAAATTTGTGAGAAATAGTTAAAGGGTCTTTAAGTAGACCATGATTTTACTTTAAGGATGAGACTACAAAGCAGTAATTGTTAGATACCTCCAGAATGAATATGTATGTAATAAATCTAAATAAAATACATTTCAACTTTTATGGCCATCCTATTTTGTGTAATATAAAATATATGGTAGTCAATATGGCATAAGAGTCAGCGCTGGAGTTACATACCCTAGATTCAAATTGCAGCTTGACCACTAATTATAGTTACATTCAAAAAGTAACCTTTCTGTGCTTCAGTTTCCTGTAAAGTGGGATAAAACATAGTTATACTTATAATCACAGATTGTTTTCAGGATTGAATATATATAAGTGTGTATGCCTGTCACATCATGAGTAATAAATGTTAGCAACTACTATTAGTATTACAATACTAATTAACTAGAGCTGGATAACTAGAAACTCGAATTAACCAGAATGCTGGCAGTTTTCAGCTTCAACACAAAAAAGCTAGCTAACAAACATCACACAACATGGTTTAGACTAGTTTGTTGCTACTTATCAATTCAAGTTTCCTTTATCTTAAGAATCCAGAGCCGTAGCTTTCCACAATCAAAATAAAAAGATTTTGTTCCCAAGCTATTCTGACTAGCTGAGGCTTTATTTCAAATTCTTTTAAAGTTCATGTCAAACACAAAATTTCTCCCTAAAAGGGCAAATTTAGAACTTAATTTTTAAATGAATTGGAAATAAATATAAGTGGGAGATTAGTATTTCACTTATATGTAGAATCTAATGAACAAAATAAACAAAATAGAAACAGAGTCATAGATACAAAGAAGAGACAGACTGACAGCTGTCAGAAGGGAGGGAACTGGGGGGCTAGGTGAAAAAATTAAGAAAAAAATCACACAAAAACCTCATAGACACAGACCACAGTATGGTGATTACCAGAGGGAAGGGAGGTGGGGAGGGGAGGCAGAAGAGAATACAGGGGGGATATATGGTGAGGGAAGGGGTCTTGACTTTGGGTGGTGAACACACAATACAACACACAGATGATGGATTATAGAATTGTACACCTGAAACCTACATAATTTTATTAACCAGTTTCACCCCAATAAATTCAATAAAAATTTTTAAAAATGTCTCATTAAAGAACAAATTTTTTTTTTCTGCTTAAAGCCTTTATCTTTGTAAACTTTGAAAAAAAGATTTTAATAGAACTTTAAAATCAGCATTACGCACCTATCTGTCGGGAATAAAACTGCTTCAGGATATATAGAATGTCTTGCATAATACAAGTCATTATCTTAAGGAATAACACTAAACTGTATTTCATTTTACTGTAAATATAAAAGAGAAATCAACAGCAAAATCCAGATTGTGAGAAACTGCATAGGATAAACAATCTGTTTTCTTCTTCAAAGAAATTGTGAGGGAGAATTTAAAAATAAAGATCGGGGGAAACCAAAGGATTCAAAGAGACTTTTTAAAACCTATTTTAAAAAACACCTAAACAAAGAACACTAAACTACAGGGATACATGCTTGGGTGATAAAACTATGACAAAAATAAAGAAATGATAACCCTAAAAGTCAAGGCAGTGTTTACAGTCTTACAAGAAGAGGAGGGAGGGACTTGGGTTTGGGAAGCAGCCCCTGGAATTACTGACTAAACTCTAATTCTTGAACTGGACAGAGTAGTTATAGGGTGTTTACCTTGAGTAATTTCTGTGTCAGTGTTGTATTTCACAATTAAAAAAAAGATTTCAAAAATAAAACTGCAATCTAGAAGAGTCACCAATGCAGCCAGTATGTATTTTTATGCAAATATATCCCTTTTCTCACATTCACACTCACACCCTTAAATCAAACACATTGCACCTGAATTTTCACAAATAAAGATCCCATGACACCTGAGCAGAGACATTTACTCTGCTGGTTTCTAGCCATTGTTTAAATCTGATTTTATAAGGATGCTGATTTTAATTCTGCATCCTCAAGATAAATATGACCTTTGTCTGTGCCCACTGACAAAAAAAAGTTCTTTCATACAGGGTTTTGCTTTGATCTCTTAGACCCTTTCATTTACTTCAGTCCCAGGAGAAAAGCCAATTAAAAAATTCATACAGCGCTTAGGGAAGGTGTCATGGGCTGAATCATATTCCCCTAAAATGCATATGTTGACATCCTAACCTCCAGTACATCAGACTATAACCGTATTTGGAGACAGTCTTTAAATTAATTAAAATGAGGTCCTTTGGCCCGGCCAGTGTGGCTCAGCAGTTGAGCATTGACCTATGATCCAGGAGATCAATGACTCTCTCTCATCATTGATGTTTCTATCTCCCTCTCCCTCTCCCTCCTCTCTCTGAAATCAATAAAAATATATTAACAAATAAAAAGAAAGATAAATAAAATAAAATGAGGTCATTTGGGTGTGCCCTAGTCCAATATGACTGGTATCCTTCTAGGAAGAAGAAATTAGGGCACATATGCACACCAAGGGAAGACCATCTGAAGACACAGGGAGAGAAGACAGCCAAGGAGAGAGGCCTCAGAAAAAACCAACCCTGCTGACACCTTGAGCTTGGACTTCCAGCCTCCAGAACTGTGAGAAAATAAATGTCTGTTGTTTAAGCCACCCTGTCTGTGGTACCTTGTTATGGCAGCCCTAGCAAACTAATTAGTACAAAACATAAGAGAGAGGTTAAAAACAAAACAAAACAAAAAATCCTACAATTTTACAATTTTTTTGACTCATAATATGTAGTGAAAAGAAAAGCTTAAGAAAATTATGAGTCATAAGTAAAGAAAGGAGAAATAACAGATTACATGTAAGAAGAAACACCCCTAACAGCTAAGCACAGAGGGCAAGACACAAGGGAACCAGCAGGAAAGAAACTGGCTGCTGACTGAATTGACGGGCAGGATTCAGCACTTTCAATGTGGTTCCTGGAAAAAAACCCAGAGGAGAATTTTGAGCTAGATTCTCTCGTTCATTTTCTAAATGAACTGAAAACAAATGGAGGTGATGGGTGAGATCAAAGTGGCTTTCTTAAAGGGAGTAATGTCCTCTGGCCCAAGGACTTAAATGAACTTTGGATTTATCATTTCCCTGGTTTGATACGGTTGAGGGTTAGGCAAACCATCAACTAAGGAAATGCAATTCTCAGGCTGGGACATCGACAAAGATTGTGCAGTGAAAAGTCAATGCTCTGGGTGTTACATACACCCATGGAGCCTAATAATCTCAGAGTGGAGCATGCTTTGTTGATTAAGTACAAGTTTCCTGAAAAGGGATATCACTGCAGAGACTGCAGAGAGCTGTTTGCTGGATCTGCCCTCCATGCTCCTATTCGCATTTCATCATTCCACGAACAGACACAAATGGAAATAAGATAGTGACCTGCCTGTTTCCTTTCGTCTTTAACAAAAAAAATAAGCTATACTCTGCATTCAGAAAAACATCATACAAAACTGAGAAGCAAAGCTATCTAAACAGAGATGAGAATCAAAGGAGCCCAGAGATTTTAAATCTAGGTAATTATTTTTCCAACAATAAGCAAAATGGCTCCATTCTCTTGTGTCCTAACTAGAAGAATCCCAACATCCTCTCAGGCAGTGATATAAACCAATCGACCATCCAATTAGTTCACCTTAAATTTAGAATAATTTCTGGAGGGACTGGCGTAATTATTATATCTAGGTAACTTGTCAAAATTAATAGATTTTGTTTTAAGTCTTTATTAGTTAGAGATATACAGATATATAAAAATGCATTTACTGGAAAAATGTCCCAATGCCTGGGATTTGCTTTAAAATACTACACACACACACACACACACACACAAAAGTAAAGAGAGAAAAGATGGTCAAAATGTTCATAACTATTGATGGTGGATAATGGGTATGTGAGGTTCATTATAGTATTCCTTTCACTTCTGTATATGTTTGAAGTTTTCCACAATAAAAAGTTTTCCTTTATTTAGTTAACCTGTAATTGAAAAACCCAGTTTGTTTCATGTTGTCACTTGAATAGGACAATGTAATTTAATTATTTACTTCTATAGAGTTTAATTTGAATAAAAAAGCTTTGTGACAATAACATGTTTAAATTGAAAAGCAGTGAACATAGGCTTTGAAAGTAACTTGGGAAAATGTTTACAAAATGACACAATGTTTACTTTTTAACAGTAAGATACAATGTTGTATATATGTGATACCAGCTACGGACATCTGTAATACTTTCAGCAATAATGATAAATTAAGAAATCAAAAATAATTAAAAATTGAAAAATAAATAAATAAAAATATGTTATATGCATAGGACAAAACAACACTGAAAGGAAATACACCAAAATGAAAACAAAATTTACCTGAGTGGAGTTTAAGGGTGATTTTTTTCTTTTTTGATATATTTATCTACTTACAAGTTTTCTAAAATGAGTATGTATCAAATTTATAATCAGAAAAAGAAAGCAAATATATAGAAATGGCAATATAATTATGGCAAGGCAGAATACATGGTCTGAACACTATTCAGAAGAACATAAACAATTAGTTAAAACTCACTACACTAAACATTGGGTCTAAAGTAACCCTTTGGTGGAGTTCGGTCTTATGTGCTCTAAGATTACATCATCAGCAGACTGGGGGAAAAAACATACCCCATACATTCGTATGCCTATAATTGAAGAAGGCTTTTATTTGTGTGTAATCTTTTCAGAACTTACCTGACAAGAACCAGGATCTTGAGATTTCTGCCTCCAGGAATATAACTTCCCTGGACTTCCCCAGTAGACCTAATACGTTTATAATTTCACCAGGGGAACACATTCCCAACTAAATAAAAAAACTATGTATCTACCCTGGACCCAAGATTTTACCTCTGGATTCTCAGTGCTAACCTTAAAGGCAAATTTCAGAAATTATTTTCTGTGATATAATCAAAATAAGAACCATTTGCACAATAATCCTACAAAACACATCTCCATCAACTCCTATAGTGCACTTACAATTGTTTTTCAGATAACTCAAGGTTTTATTTTTTTTCACAAGTAGTGAGTAATATACTTTTTTTTTTAAAAAAAGATTTTTTATTGATTTTTAGAGAGAGAGGAAGGGAAAGGGGGAGAGAGAAAACAAACCATTGATGTGAGAGCAAATCATCATTGGCTGCCTCCTGCACGCCCCCTTACTGGGGATCAAGCCTACAACCCGGCACGTTCCCTGACAAGGAATCGAACCAGTGATCTTTCAGTGCACAGAATGCACCGACTAAGCCACACCAGCCAGTGCGTAATATACTTGCTTAATAAATTGTTTATTAAAAAAACTCCCAAAACTGTACATTAGAAGAATCACTGAAAGTTAAAATCATAATAAGTATTTAAAAGATTCTGAAAAAATTTCCCCCAGGGGGAGGAAAATTTTACTTACTTTAATTTCCACAACCTTTCCTCCATGTTCGATGTGTCTCTCTATGTATTCAGAGGACAGCAAATCACTGCAACAACAAAAGGAAGGATGATTAAAGAGGACTTGAAAATGTAAAGCATACGAAAATCAAGTTTACACATATAATCTTTAATGACTCTTAAGCTCAGATTTTAAAACAAAAATAAAACTTTATAGGTCTCTCACACACACACACACGTGCGCGCACACACACACACACACACACACACAGCCTAGTACGTGGAAAGGTTATGAGGTGGAACTGACTAAACCACCTGTCACCCCATTGCTTAGCAGAGCTGATTCCATTAATCTTGTTCAGGAGTTCTACGAAACTACCATAGGCACATCATTATTATAAAGGCATTTTATTCCTCCCTTTTAACTTTAGCTGAGGCAATCTGAGGTGTTTTTATGGCTTCATATAAATTTTTGGAGTATTTGTTCTAGATCTGTGAAATATGCCATTGGTGTTTTAATAGCAATTGCGTTGAATCTATAGATTGCTTTGGGTAGTATGGACATTTTAATGTTGTTAATTCTTCCAATCCAAGAACATGGTATATGTTTCCACTTATTTGCATCTTCCTCAATGTCTTTCTTCAATGTCCTATAGTTTTCTGAGATCAGGTCTTTTACCTCCTTGGTTAAATTTATTCCTAAGTACCTTATTTTTTTGTCATTGCAATAGTAAATGGGTTTGTTTTCATAGTTTCTCTTTCTCGTAGTTCATTATTGGTGGATAAAAATACCACCAATTTCTGAATATTAGTTTTATATCCTACTACTTTGCTGAATTCATTTATTAGATCTGATAGTTTTTTGGTGGAGTCTTTAGGGTTTTCTATGTATCACCTGCAATTAATGACCATTTTACTTCTTCATTTCCAATTTGGATGCCTTTTTGTTTCTTCTTCCTGTCTGATGGCTGTGGCTAGGACTTCCAGTAGTATGTTGGAGAAGAGTGGTGAAGGCGGACATTCCTCCTTGTGCCTGATCTTAAGGGAAACGCTTTTAGTTTTTGTCCACTGAGTATGATGTTGGCTGTGGATTTGTCATACATGGCCTTTATTATGTTGAAGTATGATCCTCTATTCCTACTTTATTTATCACAAATGGGTGCTGGATTTTATCAAATAATCTTTATGCATCTGTTGATATGATCATGTGATTTTTGCTTTTCAATTTGTTTCTGTGATGTATCATATTTATTGATTTGTGAATATTGTACCAGCCTTGCATCCCCAGAATAAATTTCATTTCATCATGGTGTATGATCTTTTTAATGTATTGTTGGATTTGGTTTGCTAATATTTTGTTAAGGATTTTAGCATCTATGTTCATCAGGGATATTGGCCTATAATTTTCTTTCTTTGTTGTGTCTTTGTCTGGTTTTGGGATTAGGATAATGCTAGCCTTGTAAAAAGAGCTTGGAAGTCTTCCCTCCTCTTGGGTTTTTTGGAATAGTTTGAGAAGGATAGGTGTTATTTCTCTGACTGATAAAATTCACCTGTGAAGCCACGCAGTCCAGTTTTGTTTGCTGGGAAGTTTTTTTTGTTTTTTTTTATTACTGCTTCAGTTTCATTCATTATTATCAATCTATTCAGGTTTTCTGATTCTTCCTGATTCAGTTTTAGAAGATTATATATTTCTGGGAATTTGTCCATCTTGCCCAGGTTGTCCAATCTTTTGGCATATAGTTGTTCATAATATTGTCTTACAATCCTTTGTATCTCTGTGATGTCAGCCGTTACTTCTCCTCTTTCATTTCTGATTTTATTTGTGTGGGTCTTCTCTCTTTTTTTCTTGATGAGTCTGATTAGAGGTTCATCAATCTTGTTTTTCTTTTCAAAGAACCAGCTCTTGATTTCATTGGTCTTTTGTGTTGTTGTTTTTTTTTAGTCTCTATGTCATTTATTTCCAGAAACAAAATCATTTTTTAAAAAGACAAAATACCATTAAACAACATGCCCACACATTCAGTCCATTGGAATATGTGAGAATTTAAAGGGTACTTGATCCCATGGAACTTCAAGTCTTATTATGGAAACAAGAAAATACAAAGAACAGATCTCAAGGCAATGTATTATTGAGAGCCTCAATAAATGGAACTGACAATAAATAGAATGCACAAAAAGGAAAGATCTCTGTGAATCAGAACAGTCAAGTCAGGGTTCATGCAGGTTATAAAATTCTATTCTTAGAAGGCGTATAGAATGTCAGGAGGTTGGAGAGAGGCAGAGAAGGACATTTCAAATGAGAAGAACATTTTCCTTTGTAGCAAAGGAAAAACCACAAGTGACTTCAGAGGTACTGAGAAGATAAGCCTGTTTATAGCTGCGGGTTCAAATTGAGGAATCAATATGAACAGTTAGAGACCATGGAGGGCTGTGTGCCAGGCACTGTACTAGGTACTTCAAATGCATTAGTAGCTTACTGAAGTACACAGCCAACTGACAGGTAGGTATAAATATGATCCCATTTGGTAGGCAAGGAAACAGAAGCCTGGAAAGGTTAAGTGGGAAGCCCAAAGTTTCCTGGCTGGTCAATAATAGCACCAGATTGATTTCCTGGTAGGTCTGATTCCTGAGTCCATGCTTTGAACAACCACATCCTCTATTAATAGAAAAGGGTAAAAACAGACTGCTGAGAATTTTTATCATGGCCAATGAACATGAAAGGACTATTCAAAATGAAAGTCCTATTAAAAATACCTAACTGCAGTAGGTAGAGATGATTAGCAAAGCAGATTCATGATAAAAATGTCTCCATTACATGAGTTAGAATGAATTTCTCCAACTCAGGGTAGATTAATGCAAAATTTTACATTTTCATCTATCTGTGTGTTATCATTATGAGAACATCTAATAGAGTAGATTACATGGAAATTCATGAACATTCTGAAAAAGCCATCATCATCATAACCACAGATGATATGTAAATGCAATATCCCTAATCCAAAAAAGAACAGCTTCTATGTTTATTTTAAATCACTTTCTTCAAATAGTGGAATTACCAATAGCTTAGCTAAGAATGAAACTGCAGTTTAATATCTGAGAGTTGTAAAGGGTAATGATATGACTATAATTTTGAAAAGCATTTAAAATATTTACTTCTTAATAGGTTGCATATTGTTTAGCTTCCCCATTTTAATTTCAAAAAGAAGTACTTCTCTTTGGATTTAATGTAAGCCATATTGTAGCAATGAGAATAGTATATTTGATTTCTACAATGCACATGCATAAAAATAGATGAAAAGAAGTATCTCTGATGCTAAAGATGGAAATTATTTTCCCTGGGATCTCTTATACTTCTAAATGGTATGCATACAGATGAAAAACTTTCCACAATTTCTGCCACATATGGACATGTGTGGATATGCATGGACGGATCCTAAATAACATAAATGTTCCTTTAAAGTATTTTGCCTATACCTTTATTCAACTTTTTCATTCATTCAAATAGGAAACAAATGTATATTTCTAAGTGTGCTTTTTTAATAATATGGAATGCTATAAATTCTATCATGAAAGTAGCTAATATCCATGTTTCATAAGAAATGGCACTATTGTTTGAAACTGAAGATTTGAAATACAGTGTATGCAGCTACTATCAAGCATTCAGAAGAGAAAAAACAGGTAAGCTAATAGAAAAGTGACCACTGTGCAGAGAAGTGAATTTCATTCACCTTCTTGCTACTAGTAGCAATAAATTTTTCGTTCCATGGCTGTGCTATATTCCTTTCCTTAGAAGGCTATTAATATCTTCAAACTAGATCTGGTACACCCAGGAAATAGGAAAAAACATTGATGAATGAACATGATAATCAGGGCCTAAAACACATCAGACACTTTGAGATTGGGTTAGAAACACATTTTAACAAAGCTCAAGAATAAGACATTATCTTGTGAATTTATATCTATCACCAAGGCTCCCTTAATGGATGTAAAATGTCAGCCTGACCAGAACAAGCTCAAGAAAGACTTAAACTGGAAGATGAATACAATTACTGACTGAGCCATGAATCTTATTTTTTTTCTAGGAGAAATGCTAAGCCAATCAAGAGAAATGAAGACTGAGTATGTATGTAGATAGAGATAAGCGCATTAATTTCCAATTCCATTTAAACTCCCTCAGATCAAGTACAAAGCCAGAGGGTCTAAAGCATAGTAATCTACAAATAGATGCATAAAGATTTTTCCACATAATGGTCTTGATTGCTATAAGCAGTTCCAAATTAAACAAACAAAACAGTTGTCTTCAAGTGCCAGTATTTAATTTCAAATCAGCTAAATATCATATCAACATAACCCACTGATTTGAAAATAAAACCAAAGTTTTCTTCCTTCTTTTTCCTATAAAATATTCTAGCTAATATAACATATTTGTAAAAATCATGTAAATTTTTTAATCCCAGCCGCTGTAAAATTGAAATAAGATTGAATATCTCTCTCTCTTACATCTTATGGAACAAACAGTCTAAAATGGGTAATAGGTTCTGATTTATGCAAAATCTATGAAAAACAGTGACTTCCTAAAGAGGTACTTTTTCTTAAGAGATACTTTCTTATGAGCTTGAGGAAATGGTTTAGATAGTAGAGCAAAGAATACAAAATAGATATGACTCAAAGAAAAGCTTTATCATCAAAGGCACAGCAGAAGGTAATTAACAAACCTCTATATTTATAGAGAAACAGATGCTATTTTTAAATACATTATAGGAAACCAGAGCAGAAACACTATTTTCTTTATTCAAACAAGAAATCAACATTTTTATTTCTTTTCTTAACAGATTTCTTCCTAAGAAAAATACCATTTCAACCATGGTTTGGCTCACACACATACACACAAAAGCAACTTAAAAGGAATGCTGTTCTTCTGAAAGTCAGGGGGTGAAACAGGATGAAAGACATAATTTATTTACCAGAAGCAATTATCCTTATCTGGGAGGACAGCTGAAGGAAGTCACCTCATACTGCACCTTACCTGGACTAGCTTAGGGAAAAGCACACATGTATAATTGTACAGAATTTTATAACAAAGAACAAGGGCAAAGAGCACTCGAATGTATCTCCCAAAAAAAACATAACAGTTCCCAAAATAATCTTAAATTTCACATTCAAATATGGTTGCACTGTGGGAAATGTTTACCAAAAAGCATCAAAAGCAGCTGTAATATACAATTAGTGTAGTGGAATGTAGATGCGTATAGTAGAACATTTTCTAAGCATGTTTTTTTAAATATATACTGATACATATAATTAGTAAACTTTCATAAACACTAATGACATCTTAAACTTGTCCTCTATTGGTACTACCTACGTTAGCAGAACCATCTCAATGTCATCACTTGAAAAATTAATGCTGGCACTCATTTCCATACTTGCTCCCACCTACACCCCTTGATTCCCACTGCATGGTATGTACATCCTGCATCAGTGCTTCCCCGAGTGTGGGCTGTATTGTGAATATGCTGAGATATCATTCCTATGCTTTTGTTAAAGTATATGGAAAAAGGGACTTTGCAGATATAATTAAGGTCCCTTATCAGTTGACTGAGTTAATGAGAAGG
Organism: Miniopterus natalensis; assembly: GCF_054644295.1. Classification (NCBI taxonomy): domain Eukaryota; kingdom Metazoa; phylum Chordata; class Mammalia; order Chiroptera; family Miniopteridae; genus Miniopterus; species Miniopterus natalensis. The sequence goes on along the minus strand of NC_142090.1, from coordinate 55,875,105 downwards.
GAGAAAATATGGAACGGGCCTGACTTAAACAGGTGAGGCCACAAGCGGGTCAGGAAGCAGCAGCAGCAGCTCTTCTGCAGGCCTGGAAAAGCAACAGCCATGCAATGCCTAGCAAAGGACTATGTGGCAATGACCTGAAGATGACCTCTAGTTGCTGAGAGAGGTCTACAGACAACCGCTAGCAAGAACACAGGCACCTCAGTCATGCAACCAGTTCTGCATTCTGCCACTGACCTGAATGAGCTTGAAAGACAACCCTGAGCCTCAGATACAGTCGCCTCCCCAGCCAGGACCTTTATTCCACCCTGAGCAGAGGACCCAGCTAATCTGAAAATGGTCTCCTGATCTACAATGAGATAATAAATCTGTGTTGTTTTAAGCCACTAAGTCTGTGGCAATTCATTACACAACAGTAGAAAATGAGCCCTAACCAAACTTCTAATTTTCTCTTTACCTCATCATCAGCACCAGATTGTTTAATAAGCCTGGAGTGGATATGTGAAAATCTGGAAAAGCACCTATAGAGGGGAAAGGATGACAACTTTAGCAATGGACATATTGATCTTGAAGTGATTACAAAAAGCCTGGTCCATTGAGAGGAAGGCAGTAGTAACTGGAGGTGTGGGGAGAAAACTCATGAAAGAGGGCAGGTTTAGGAAATACCTACAGAACTAGAGTTGAGCTATGATGGTAACTGGGAGAATAAAAAGACACTGCCTCAGGCTTGGATGTGCCCACATTTAGAGAAAGAGGTGATATTAAAGAAATATGAGAAAAGGAAGGATGAACTGGTATTTTTAAAAAGAGTTTTAATGATGGGAGAATCAACCTTTTCAACCTTTCCGGACAAAAAACGGTTATTAAATTTGAAGACAAGTGTGTTGCTGGTAATGTGGGTGAGAGCTGAGTCAGTAGAATAACACTGGCAAAAACCAGAGAGTGAGAAAATGAAAAAGTGGTTCATTATTTTTCCTTTTTTTTAGATAGGTAATAAAATCCAAATAATCATCACCACTGCCCATTCTAAAAATGAAAATACACATACCCATAAAGAAGGAAAAATCTTCTATGTACAATCCTATTATATATTCTAATCCTAAATTCATCAATATTTGGAAAGATGTGGGAACAAAATCAGATTGATTATAGCTACCCTATGGGAATTACTTGTTTTCTAATTTAGAATTTCTTCTCATAAACTTGATGGCTACCATCCTTTGCAGATCCATAGTTTGAGGGGAAAATTTGAACCTGTCCAGTTGGATTAAAAAATGAATGTATGCAATTACTGTGTAGAATAACAAAGGTGTATTTTTCTGTTTATGTGACCTTTTTGGAGCTTGCTTATAAATGAAAGCTCTAGCGTAAGTTTTCATCCAGGGATTTTATAGTTTACAAGGTAATGAATATGTCTGACAACCATAAGCCAGCATGTTCTGAAATTAATACTATATGTTAAATTTTTTGACAGAAGGAACCAATTTTTTATATTTTTTATCCTAAGTCAAAATAACCTAATTGATCATAGAATTTGTCCCTTCATAGTCTGTATTCTCTCCCACAGAATAAGATGAAAAATACTCTCCATGGGACACGGAGAATACTAAAAGTCATACTTGCCAGAGACTGAGCTAGGTCTCTCGGGTACAAAAAAGATGTTGTCTGATTTCCCAAGACTTACAATCAAGAGGCTCACAACTCCTGAACATTTTTATGTGAGCTGAGATACATCACAATGTCCAGTGTTCATGGGATGTTAAAAACTGCTATTAAGGTAAAATGTGCAGAATTAACTCACTGTCTTTTGTTTTCTGAGCTGCCCAATGGGCACTTATGACTACTGTAAATATTGGCACAGCATTTCCCACTGAAAGTCTTAAGGAAATGATTATACCAGTCAAAGAAAATTGAAGAGATCTAGTTTTATGAAAAATCCCTGGGGGTGGGGGCAAGGGAGGGGGAAATGGGGGGGTTGGAGGGGGGGTAGAGAGGTGTGTGGAAGAGCAGGGAAATCATCCAAAACTTCTTGCAAAGGGAAAGATGGTGGGGAAATATTAAATCATGAATCTTCACTGATCAGGTCTGGATTCAAAGGTTATCTCACAGATACAGTTATAAAATAATAAGCTCTTATAAACAGGCCAAAAAAGGGTAAAGGAAATCAAGGCAGACCTAATGAAATTACAGCAGGCAGAATTCATGTAAATTAGATAGCAGAGTGAAAAGAAAATCAATACATGTCCCCTAACCTTTCTCTCTTTTTTTCTTTCATATGCTGATCTATGCTTTTAGGTTTTCATTTTTCCCCCACATAAACAGAGTAAAAGGAGGTAATTTGGTACAATACATAGGATAGAGCCAGTAACTAATAAAAACTACATTCCTATGAGGAATTTTTAAAAACCTACTAAAAACATTGCAGTTACAGCCCACCCGACGTTGCTCAGCAGTTGAGCATCAACCCAGGATCCAGGAGATCGAGGTTCGATTCCAGGTCTGGGCACATGCTCGGGGCTCGATCCCCAGCAGGCGTCATGCAGGAGGCAGCCGATCAATGATCCTCTCTCATCACTGATGTTTCTCTCTCTCTCTCCCTCTACCTTCCTCTCTCTGAAATCAATAAAAACATATTTTAAAAAATGTAGCTACATATTTCTGAAACTAAAAACTATCTCAAATTCACTGTAAAATTCAACTATAAAAATGCTTCTACTCTTTGATCCACCTCGTTTAGAATTTTTCTTGAAGCAATAATCCCCCCCCAAAAAAAAGGTTCTACTACACAAATATGTTTATAATAGCATCACTTATAAAGTTCAAGGCTGGGAATAACATAAGTATCCAATAAATTGTTAATTCCTTTGCAAGTTATGGAACATTGGCAAATTAGATCTCATGTAACAAAACTGGATGTGCAATATATGGAACTGTTTGTGACAAATGTTAAATGCAATGGGCAGAATATGAATTCTAACTAAGTATGATGACAATGACATAAAATATGAGCATTCTCCAACTGGAAAGGGCAAGAAAGAAATAAAAAGGGAAAAGCCAGTTGTTTTCTTTGGATGATAAGATTTTATAGGAACATTTTTTTCTTTTTATTTGTTATTGTTGCCATAAATTCTGGAAATCTTTTACAAAATAATTCTTTAAAAATGATGACTAAATCAGAAAAAAGTTTTCATTTTATTCTAATTTGCTTCTCATTGCTTAGGTGGGAAGGAGGGACAAAGGAGAGTAGTTATTAAAATCAAAAGAAACTAAGGACGGGCTCGATTTATCCAGAGATTTTTACATCAAAGAGGAAACAGATATGGTATCGTCTATTCTAATGAGCTGCTAAAGTCATAGTAAGGACCCTTTCTCACAGCTTTAGTCTGTGGCTGGCTGACTGTACTGTTAATATACTGTTAATGTATTGCAAGTATAATAAATTATAATAAATACGGTGATAACATGAACTGCTTATGTTGAAACTGGGATTGTGAAAAATATTTTGTATCTGAATTCCTTTCAGTGTCTGTACCCAGCCCTGATTAGAATGCTGCACAGAAAAAAGAATTAAGAAAATGAAGACATTCACCCTAGAGGATTTCTGAACACTGGGAGGGCAAAAAGCCTTGTATGAATTTTAACACTTGATTCTGTTCATTCTTTATCAATTTCCAAAAGAAAAAAGGGTAACTATGTGAAAAAACGAGCAATGAAGACCTACTGTATTCAAAATACACATGCAGGTAATTATTTCCAAACCTATCAGGAGCATAAAACAGACTGTGCTGCTTGTTTTTCATCTGCTTCCATATTTCAATTTTACCAGCTAGTAGGCAACTTAAACGCCTTCTGCAACAATAAAGATTATGTGGTGATTATATTTAAGTATTATCTACCTGACAATCTTCTATAGAAAGACCTAGAATATGTGGAGATCAAAGAGACCCATATTTTTCTAGCCAATTTGCCTGTGCATTTATAGTTAAAATAGAACAAGCAGTTTAATTATCGGCATATAAAGCCCAGAGGATGGCATGCTAGTTACTAATTTGGCAGCAGGATTTTCTGACACAAGTATATACTAACTCAGTGTGCTGGTTATACCAGCCCAGCAAACTTATCCCCTTCCTTTGCGAAATGGCTCCACCATTCAATGAATGGACTGCTAAACATGGGAAAAGCTGCTGGTATTATCATTTGATCCAGCGATTGAACATGTGACCAAGCAGCGCCAATCAAGTTCTTTCCCTTGGGTTTTTATATATTCTTTAATGGAGAAACAGAAGGCTTCTTCCCACATAGTTTGCTGGCTGAAATGTTATAAGTCTGGATCTTTCTATAACCATAGTGTTTTTCTCAGCATGAAGTAAAAGTGTACTAAGAGAGAATGAAGCTGACACAGATAGAAGAACAAAGAAATAAAAGGAATAGACCTGATATGACTGAGACCAGGGATGTAGCCATGCCTAAAGCCAGTTTCTCCCCACAAATATAATCCCTGTAAATTGAAATAAATAAATTCCCTGTTTTGTTTAAATTATTTGGTTACACCTATAAGTAGAGTCTTAAGCAAAAGTAAGTAAAATGAGGTGGAAATAAAGAGTTGACTCATCTACTCTAGCCTAACAATGCTTTTACACAGAGCAACTGGTGGTATATTGCTCCACTCACAGATTGAGTAGCTCATATGTGCCTTATGAGAGAGAAAAATTACTTTAAATGCTGCTAGGAAATCATAACTGGAACTCACTCAGTGACTTTTAATATTAAATTAGAATTTTTTTCTCAGAAGAATATTTGGGCAGAGGACAGAGTACATAAAGTTGGAATCCAAAATATTGCAAACATTTAAAATCATTCATATAAAAAAACCCAATGATTTTATGATAAAAAACTTAAACATGAATGTACTTAGTTTAATTTATCAAGTCTTCCAACAGGTATACAGAAAGTCAATGACAATTTTCACACAACAGAACATACTACAAAATTTTTGAACAACTTTGTGTAGAAAAAAATGCTATGCAACTTTTTCATTGATCCAAATCCTCTATATCACTTAAGCAGAACATTTTTCTCTTGGTTACATCCAAATGAAATACTCTCATTGAACATAAACCACCTTACTAGCTGCCCATCGTGGGATTTCTTGGCCAACACTGCACTGTTTTATGGATCATTTAGCACATATTAATCTATAACACTAGAAAATTTTAGTTTGCAAGTTACTAAGGGCATTTGAATTTCACTTTGTCCAGGCTGATGAATCCTAAGAATGCAGAGGTCACATTAAAAATATGTAAAGAGCCCGGCGAGATGTGGCTCAGCGGTAGAGCATTCAAACTAGGATCCACGAGATCACGGTTCGATTCCCAGTCAGGGCAAATGCTCAGGTTACAGGCTTGATCCCCAGTTGGGGGTGTGCAGGAGGCAGCCGGTCAATGACTCTCTTATCACTGATGTTTCTCTCTCTCTCTCTCCCTCACCCTTCCTCTCTCTGAAATCAATAAAGACATATTTTTAAAATATATATATATGTAATGAGAAGAAATTCCAAATGAATCAAACTTCCTTCAGACAAATGTGTCTAGTCTTTTATGACACAAAGACTTCTATGAGGATTTGATAAAAGCCATGGCCCTCCTCTCCTAAAAATTTCATATGTCAAATGCAATTTTAGGGGTTGCTGAAATTCAGTGTCTATCCATAAAGAGCAAGTTAGGAAAATGTGTTTTAGATCCATTGAAAAGTCCATTTAAGAAAAAAATGCTATAATCACTTGTCTGAAAAGAGGCAATATATTTTTACATATTTTATTTCTGAGCCAGATCACTAACAGGAAACATAAGGCAACAATGACAAAAACCTAATCCATTTAGGTTTTTAAGGCCAAATGGACCATATAAAACACCCAGAATACAGCAACAGGATATGTGTCATATTATAAGTGATCCTCAGCAAACCTTTGGCACATATTGGTAGGTCCTTCCCAGCACCAAGGTTTGCTTTAGACAAATTTTGAAATCTGTAAAAATAATTCCCACCCCTCAGTTTACTTTAACAAGATTTAAGATGTCTGGAAGGTCCAGGCAAATGGTTGCTTTCACACTGGGGAACTGGGTGCCAGGGCAGGAAGAAACGTTTCCCGTATGTCTCCTTTTTAAAAAAAAAAATTATCTTTATTCTTGAAAGTATTACAAATATCCACTTTTTTCCCCCACTGACCCCCTCAACACCCCCCCAAGGCCTTCACCACACTACTGTCTGTGTCCATGGGTTATGCATATATGTATATAAATTCTTTGGTTCATCTCTTTCCACCCCCAACATCCCCCCTTCCCTCTGAGATTCATCAGTCTGTTCCATGCTTCTATGTCTCTGGATCTATTTTGTTCATCAGTTTATTGTGTTCATTAGCTTCCACATATGAGTGAGATCATGTGATACTTGCCTTTCTCTGACTGGCTTATTTCACTTAGCATAATACTCTCCAGGTCCCTCCATGCTGCCTCAAAAGGTAAGAAGAGATCTTTCTTTTTTACAGCTGCATAGTATTCCATGTGTAAAGATGCCACATCTTTTTTATCCACTCATTTACTGATGGGCACTTGGGCTATTTTCAGATCTTAGCTATGGTAAACAGCACTGCTATGGACATAGGAGTGCATATGTTCTTTCTGATTGGTGTTTCAGGATTCTTAAGATATATTCTTAGAAGTGGAATCACCAGGTCAAATCGCAGTTCCATTTTTAATTTTTTGAGGAAACTCCGTACTGTTTTCCACAGTGGATGCACCAGCCTGCACTCCCATCAGCAGTGTACAATATGTCTTTTTGTGCTAGGTATCTTCCATTTGCTTCTTGAGATCCACTTGCCATCCTGCTATGTCCCAGGAGGCTCACCTGTCAGGTTAGCATCAGGGTTTCCTGCCCTCTGGCTTCTGGCTGGGTTGGACAGTGGAAAGCAGGAAATGGAAAGAATGAGGATAGAGGGTTTATTCCTGGCTCTCTCACTCAAGGCCTGACACCTGTACAGTAAGACTGGCTCCATGGTTCTAGTACCCACTCCCTCCCCTTGATTCCAGCTGGGCTGACACTACCAGCCAGGTTACTGCATTATAGCTTCCTTACCCCCATGCTTTTGTAAATGGTTTCACTGTAAATAAACCCTCTTGAAATAATCCTATTTGGAATGCCATCTGTTCCCTACTGGGCCCCTGACTGATTCACTCTTCTTCACATTTTAAATTATATACTATGTGAATATAAAAGATATAAATTTAAATTTTTTTAAATATATGTCCTCTTGAGTAAATACATCTGCAGGACCTGGTGACTACCTGGGCCTATTGCACTGGGGAGCAGTGGAAAGAGTCATACTTAATGTAACTCACCTGGTAAAATTTCAACAGTACTGCCAAGGTAGACTGGGATAGGGAAGGAGGGAACGAAACCACGATCAATACAACTTAGAGGAAACAAACGAGGAAAACGGTTTGTCTCTACTCTTCCAGTGACAGCCTGAAAGTACAAATCACAAACCCATGCACGTGGCAGCCATGAGCCTTCCTTTAAGAGCGGAGATGCACTGTGGCGGAGAGCAGCCTCCTATGGAATGTTGTTGCACGTGGTTGTGGCACCAGCCCCTCCCTTCTTGACAAACCATGAGCAGAGCCATTAAAAATCCTACTGTGTTAGGATTTAGCCAGCTAGTCCCAACTTTCAACTGAAGGGAGACTCCAGTTCTGGCCTAAGTGAAACCCCAGGAGAAAAGATGGAGCACCTTGTCATTCTCATCAACTTCTTTCACATTGGCAATTAGAGAGCACACCGTGGGTAATACTCAACGCCTGCTTACTAACACCACACCAGTGCTCGTGAGAATGCAGTAGGTCACAGTCACAGGTGTAAGAGAAAAACCCGTTCTGATTAATCATTAGTATTCCCCAGAAAAAATTTACTTACCACATAAGAGATGCCTTTCACTTTCCTTAGTAAATTCTTATAAATGTTCAGGAACTTAACAGTTAGTCCCATTTTCATCAGTATTATGGATGATGATACAATACTAAAGTAGTTTTTATGGCTTAAGGCTTAATCTTTTTAAGAACAAAATATATGTAAGAGTAAATGCATTCCCTTAAGAATTTCAAAACCAGTATGCTAAAATTTAAAAAGGGCTAATGTATCTTGTCCCTAGTTCAATGATAAATTACCTGAATTTTTTTATCATACCAATATGGAATGTTAATGAAGTTAATTATTTTTTCTAGTTTAGTAGTGTACGCGTTTTTTAATAAATTTCAGAAAAGAAAATCATCAGGCACGATATATTGTAACAGTATATCATATGTATTTTGATATTATAAGCACAATCTTTTTAATATTACAAAGGTATAGTACTCATAAGCTATCTATCAAAAGGAATGTGCACTGATACTAGTTTTATCCAAAGCTTTATGTAACCATTACTATAGCCAATCATTTCTTATAAGTAACTATGCAATTCACTTTCTACAATTACTATGTAAAAAACAGATTTGTTGCTAAGAAGCCATTATGCACTACTAAGAGACCACATAAAAAGTATTTGACCTCCAGGGATTTTCATGTTCATGTTTCAGTTTGTGTGCCTGAAACAGGAAAACAGGAAGTGAACATGCCACTGGGAGTCTGAAAGAGTAAGTTCAATTGGAAAATCTCTCTTTGGAAAGGGTAGTTCTTCCTTTACAATGTGCTTCATTGTCAATGCATGTTGCAAATAAGGAAAAAAGCAATGCTTTGTATTTCTACCCAATCATATCATTTATTCTATTAGATTTAAATTCTCTATTTTTTTATTCAGTACTGGTGTTTTTCTGCTCTAGTTAGCTCTAATATGCTAATTGGGTAAAAGAGTCTAGTGTTGGGGGGAAAAATCTAGATTACTTAATATAATGTATTTACAAAATAAAAGGTCCCTCACAATACTGCCCTGCTGGCGTGGCTCAGCGGTTGATCATCGACCTATGATCCAGGAGATTGCAGTTCGATTCCCAGTCAGGTCACATGCCTGGGTTGGGGGCTCAATCCCCAGTCGGGGGGGTGTAGGAGGCAGCCGATCAATCACTCTCTCTTCATTGATGTTTCTATCTCTCTCTCTCTCCCTTCCTCTCTCTGAAATAAAGATGTATTTTAAATAATAATAAAAAAAAGGTCCCTCACAGAGGAGTTCTAATAGTGACACTGCCCTGTAATGGTTCTAAACAATGTTTTAAGGAAGAAAAACTATAGAAAAAGACACTGCGGCACCCAGGACAAACTGAAACAACAGGTAAAATGGTGGTTTCCAGGTGCTACAGCCTGCATCTATTTTCAGAGGATGAATGCTTTCGTGGCCACCTGACATGGGTAATCTACATATGAGTTAGCACACAAACAAACATGGCACACTGTTATTTCTCATGTCATTTTCATTAATGTGGGGTAGCAAATGCCAACCCTGGAAAACAGGTCTTTATTAAATAAAGGGTCCAGTTTGGAGACCTTGAATCAAGAGAGGGCCTAAGAACAAAATGAACCACTAACTCACTGGGACGATCTGAGTGTTTGTGGAAGTGGCAGAAAGTGGCAGTTGACAAAGTTTCTCCTTGATCTCTGGATATATATACACGGAGGGAAGAGATGGGGGGGAAATGCAAAGCTAATATATTTTGTATTTTTTATGAAAAAAAATTAGGAGAAGAATATATATATAGCCACCAGCATGCTTACATTTGTAAAAAGAAACAATGAAAGGAAAATTCATAAAAATGATTACCTATAATGAGGGAGGTGGAAATTGGGTGGAGGAAACAGATGCAAGCGAAACTTCTCTGAGTAGACACTTTATATATCTTATATAGTTTTTAACATGATATGCCTTACCTATTTCAAAAATTAAATTAAATTTTTTAAAATGCCAGCTGTTGGAAAACAAATAACCAAACTGGTAGTATAACTAAACAGAGAAAATATTTAAAGTGAATTTAGAGTATAGCACTTCCTTAGTGGGAAATATTCTAAGACCCAATGAAGATACTAACTAGTCTTAAAATATCACTCAGCATTTTTATGATTAGCAGGAAGTAATTATGTTATTGTCAAGAACTATGAATTTTATTTTAAGAAAAATACATACTGAAATATAATTTAATACACTGTAATGTACCTACTGATAATTCTAATTTTAAAATAACTCACAATTTTTAAATCTGTCCCCTAAAAGGGCCTAGAAACAATACCCCAATAGCAATAAATACATCTTGGACCCAGGTTTCAGTCTCTAGAGCCATTTCCCATTTCTCAGGAAGGGGTGGACTTACTATTTTATCTGTATTAATATCATCAATGAAATGTGTAATTTTTGTTAGGTAGAACCCTAACCACATGACAATGGATAGAGAAATACAACTAGAAAACCTTACATTCCCTGGCAAAGATCTAGAAGCTTTAGGAAAGTGACTTTCACACTATAATTTGCATAAGGATCACTTAGAGGCTGTTTAAAATACAGGGGTCAAAGTCCCACCCTCCACCCCCAGCATGTCTATTATGTCTGTAATGGGGCTCAAGATTCCTCTTTTTTTTTAATCCTCTAAAAAAAGATTCTAAAAAAAAAAATTCCTTTTTTTTCCCAACTGCTTTTCAGAGACAGTGGAAGGGAGAGAGAGAGAAAGAAACAGCAATCTGAGAGAGACACATTGATTGGTTGCCTCCCACAGGCCCCAACTAGGGCCAGGGATCAAGCCTGCAATCGAGGCACATGCCCTTGGTCACAATCGAACTCAGGACCTTCAGTCCACAGGCCAACACTCTAACCACTAAGTCAAACCAGCTAGGGCAGGACTCCCCATTTTAAACAATCATTCCAGCTACCTCTGACGAGAGTAATCAGAGAACATACTTGAAAAAGAAACAGCGTTAGAGAAAAGTATAATAGGTATTTTCCAGTTCTGTCATTCCTTCTACATCTGTTACATATGAGAAAAAAGTAAGAAAGAGCCAAAAATGGCTGCCTCATGAGAAAGAAAACTATTAAATTTATTTCAAAATGTACATATATAACCTTGATCCAAAATAAAAACTCAAGGGGGAAACCCAATAAATAACTCTGCTCCACCTCACAAATTTCACTAGTACAAAATGAAGCATAGATTTTTAGATTACTAATAAAAGAAAAATACATGAAAATATTAAGCTTCATCACTTGTTGGGACATGGTGCTTGAAGACAAATCCAAGCTGCGTGGCTCCAGAAGTCAAGCTTTCAGTATTTCCTGGCTTTGCTTAGCTTTGGTAAGAAGACATGTAATACACTAAGATGAAAGGTGATGGTTGGAGGTCTGGTTCCCTTTCCTCCTCCAGTTTCATCAATGCAGCTTTTTTATTTGGTCCAGCATATTCCTTTTACCACTTAGCTTCTCTTAGCCTCTTTTCTGAAACCAAATGCTTGCAGCTATGCCTATGATGATTGATTCCAAATGTAGAAGGGACAGTGTCGGCAATGGTGGAGACAGCCAAGTCCTATGGACGGAGCCAGAACCCACAGCTCCTTTACTTTGCTATGATATCACATGATATAAGGAAATTATTTAGGCATTTTACTATTCTCTTTCCACCTCTTTAACAGCACAACAAGATTTATCTACTTCACAGTGAATGAATATTTATTAAGTGCTTCCCAATGTATTTGTCTGCTCAGGCTGTTATAACAAAATGGACTGTAGTGGCTTAAAAAAACACATTTATTTCTCACAGTTTTGGAGGCTGGCAATTCCAAGATCAAGGTGCCTGCAGATTCAGTGTCTGGTGAGCATAACTCCTCCTGGCTTGCAGATGGTGGCTTTCTTGATGTATCCTTACATAGCAGAGAAAGAGCTCTGGTCTTGTCCTCTTTTTATGAGGGCACTAATCCCTTCATGAGAGCTCCACCCTAATTACTTCATTTAAACCTAATTACCTCCCAAATGCCCACCTCCTAATAACATCACGCTCCAGGTTAAGGCTTCAACATATGAACTATGTGAACTCATTCAATCCGTAACATCAATCCACGAATAACATTTATTAGGGTTCATACAAACTCAACCAACATTAACCCATAACTCTTTCTGAGATGGTTTTTAAAGTTCTTTTGATCTCCAGAAGAATGGTACATTCAGTACCCGTAATCTTTTTCTTTTTAATTAAATCTTTGGTACTCTATTTAGAATGAGAAGAAAAAGTGTCATTGTATATGCTAAACTATTTGGTAAGGTTTCTACCCCATACCAATGATCACTACATAGACAAGAGCATATTTAGTCACAGCTCCATATGGAAATCATCTGGGGAGCTCTACAAACCGGAAGATTCCCAGGTCCTCCCACCAGGTCTAGTGAATCGAATCTCTGAGGGTGGAACTTAGTTTGGAAAACATTTATCCACAAGTTCCCCAAGGGATTCTGCTGCAGATGCTTTGAGAATTGGCATTTGGAGATCTTACTAGAATGATGACTTGGGAAATGGTGCCTCTTCAAACTTCCTGCTGCTGGAAGACTCTTGAGAAACTTCTAGGTTTAAGGTGGCATATTATTAGAGAGCCCAGTGTTCCCAGAAATTGTTTAATTTCTTGATAATGCTCCTGCCAGGAAAACTTCCTCAGCTCACTCTCAGATTTAAGGAGTAATACAATGGAATATTCCTGTGACAACGTGTGTGATGAGGAGTTGGAGGAAAGGTGTGCCTTCCCAGAACAGACATAGCACCAGTGTCTATTTCATTCTCACTCCTGTGCTATCTAGAGAGAGTCCGAGTTTACTGATGTCCTAGTTAGGGTAATGGGTTTCTGCTTCACCAACAGGTTTTTGAGAGAGCTCATAAAAATCAGTATTATAGGTACATGTTACTCATTAGATTAGAGCAATGTTTCCCAACATGAGTACACTTGCCACTAATCAGACACAGGATTTTAGGCACTTTTTACTCTACTATTCAGAAAGTTATTTCAACTAATATCATAAAAATATACAAGTAGCATATCAAAACCTATGGTTTCAGATATAACTCCTTAAAAGGAGAGTGCAGTAAGTATTTAATATTTTTTAAGTGAATCGATTTCAATAAAAATAAGATACAAATAATAAAATAAGCGGTGCTTGAATAGGGCTAAAATTTACTCTTTCCGTGAATATATACTGAGTACCTATAACCCATGTGATTTTGGTAAAGAGTATAGACAAATCTCTGTCCCCATTCAACTTATATTCTAGTAAAGTCTAAACATGAATATGGGAAACAGTGTATACTACTTTTGTATGAATATGAATATATAAAGTCACATTAATGAAAATCACTCATCTCAACATGGCATTCAGGAGGTTCGGGAAAAATATAAGCTATTAAAAATATAGAATTCTGGTTTACAGCACCAATGTAAAGAGCTTGGGAGTCATCATTCTCATCCTTAAAATAAGAAAAAGCTGAACAAATTGAAAATCAACGACTTCTCTTGGACCAATCAGAGGGTGGGTAATCACAGGGCAAATAAATTACTACCCCAAATCTGGAGAGAGAAAAGAGTATAAAGAATAACAGCTGAGATCTGCTTACCTGGAACAGAAGCCACTGGAGTAGGAATACTTCCATAGTAACTCTGATCAACTGCCAGGGGCTGAGTGTGGACTAGCATGAGAGTGAGAGATACCTGGGGGTCACACTCTTAGGGGGGTTCCCATACTTTCCAGAGTTTTATCTGCAGACACCCCATTGGGTTCCCCTGGTGAAGAGACAAGGAAGATCCCTCCCTGTTTCTTCCCCAACCCCACCCCATACCAGGAGAGGGGGAAAAGCAACCAATGTGAAATATGCTCAAAGCATTCACCACTTAAGGGAAGTAAAATGCTAAGAAACCCTTGTAAAGGTCACACCAGAGGAATCCAGGTCTACCTACTAAAAAACTAAGCTCTAATCATAAGATTATAGACCATTTCTCCCCTTTGCACATTACCACCATAAGAAGAAGGCTCCAGTCTAATAACAGTGATTAGAGCTGAAAGAGCTGTGAGGCACAGACTCTATTTAAGAAGGAATTCTTAAGAAAACACAAGAACAGGAGAAACCAAAACAAGAATATTAGAGTAATACATAAAACCAAATATTTAAGGCCTATTTATCTTAGTTCCTATTGTCTTATACATCATGTCCATCTTTCAACAAAAAATTACAAGGCATGCTAAAAGAAAAAAATACAATCTGAAGAGAAAAAGCAAACATCAGAACCAGACTAAAGTATGACAAAGATTTTGGGATTATCAGACAAGAAATTGTAAATAACTATGATTAAAAGGTTAAAGGTTCTCATAGAAGAGTAGACAACATGCAAGAATGAATAAGTAATATAAGAAGAGAGACAGAAACTGAGAAAGAATAAAAAAATGCTAGAAATAAACACTGCTAACAGAAATTAAGAATGCCTTTGATATGTCTGAACAAAAGTGAGGAAAGAATCAGCGAGCTTGAAGGAACGTCAACAGAAATTTCTCAAATTAAAATGGAAAAAAAAAAAAGAAAAGGAAAAAAAAACACAAAACAGAACAGAACATCCAAGAATTCTGGGAAAAATTCCAAAGAAATAACATGTAACTGGAACACCAGAAAAGCAAGAGAGAGAGAAGAGAGGAGAAATAGTTGAAAGAATAAGGGCTGAGAATTTTCTAAAATTAAAATTACAGACATCAAATCATAGCTTTAGGAAGATCAGAGAATACCAAGCAGGATAAATACCAAAATATCTATACCTAGGTATATCATTCAAACGGCAGGAAACCAAAAACAAAGAAAAAAGTTTTGAAAGAAGCTAGAAGAAAATCCACCTTACTGATGAGCAAGGATAATAATTATGGTAAAATTTTTGTCAGAAACCATACAAGCAAATGAAATGTTAAAGTTAAAGAAAAAATTCACCAACATAGAATTCTGTATCTAGCTAAATTATTCTTCAAAAATAAAGAAGAAATATAAAGAGTCTCAAAAAAACAAAAATTGAAGGAATTCATCACTAGCAGGTAATGTTAAAGAGATTCTTTGGGGAGAAGGAAAATTATATAGGTGAGAAACTCAACTCTACATAAAAGAGAGTGTAATAAAAAGAATAAATGTGGGTAAAACAAAATCTACAGATAATTGTTTATTCAAAGTAATAATGATAACAATGTATACATATAGATACATGAAATGAATGACAGCAATGCTATAAGGGATGGGAACAAGGAAGTAGGAATATGCTGTTATAAGATACCTGCACTACTTGTGAAGTGGTATAGTGTTATTTAAAAGTGGACTTAGATTGGTTGCAAATGTATACTGCAAAATCTAGGAAAATACCACTGATACTCTAAAGAGGAGAGAAAATGGAATCATAAAAAATACTTAATTAAAACCAAAGAAGACAAAAAAATGAAAAACAAACAAGTAAAAAAATACAAAGCTCCAAATATGATAATGTTAATCCAATTATATTGAAATCATTTTTAATGTCAAATTGTCTAACTAGACCAATTAAAAGACAGAAATTACCCAAGTGAATAAAAATGTTGTTGTAAACAATGCTGTTTCTAAAAGGTTCAGAGAACTTCAACAAAGAAACAATAAGCATAAAGAAGGATATGGTAACCATAAAAAGAACCAGTCAGGAATGAAGAATACAACAACTGCAATGAAGAATACATTAGAAGAAATCAACAGCAGATTAGATGAAGCAGAGAACTGAATCTGTGATTTGGAATACAGGGAGCAGAAAACACCCAATCAAAACAGCAAAAAAATTTAATTTTTAATTTTTAATGAAGATAGCTTAAGGGACCTCTGAGACAATACCAAGCATAACATTCTCATCATAGGTGTACCAGAAAGAGAAGAAAGAGAGCAAAGGATAGAAAACCTATTTTAAAAAATAATGACTGGAAACTTCCCTAACCTGGTGAAGGAAATAGACATATAAGTCCAGGAAGTACACAGTCCCAAACAAGATAAACCAAAAGAGGCCCATACAAAGAAACATCATAATTAAAATGGCAAAGTTGTCCTGGCCAGTGTGGCTCAGTGCACCGAAAGGTTGCTGGTTCGATTTCCAGTCAGGGCATATATCCGGGTTGCAGGCTCGATCCCTGGTAGGAGGCATGCAGAAGGGAGCCAATGAATGTTCCACTCTTACATCTCCCACTCTCCCCCTCTAAAAAAAAAATAAAAATAAAAAAAATTAAAATATTTAAAAATAATAATAATAATAATAAACACAATAAAATGGCAAAGGTTAAAGACAAAGAGAGATACTTAAAAGCAGCAGGAGAAATGCTGTTAGTTACCTACCAGGGGGCTCCCATAAGACTATCAGATGATTTATCAACAAAAACTTTTCAGGTCAGAAGGGATTGGCAAGAAATATTCAAAGTGATGAAAAGTTACAACCTAGAACCAAGACTATGCTACCCAGCAAGGCTATTATTTAAAATCGAAGGAACGATAAAGAACCTCAAGCTAAGAGTTCGTCACCACCAAACCAGCATTTCAGCAAATGTCAAAGGGACTTCTTTAAGGGAAAAAAAAAAAGGGCGGGGGGGGGGGAGTCCACAAATATGAATAATAGAATGGAAATAACTACATACCTATGAATAATCACTTTTAAATGTAAATAGATTAAATGTTCCAATCAAAAGACATAGGGTAGCTGAATGGATTAGCAAACAAATGGCCTACAAATGATGTACTTCAGATGGAAAGACACAGACTTGGAGTAAGGAGATAGAAAAAGATATTTCAGGAAAAAGAAAACAAAGCTGGGGTAGCAATAATTATATCAGACAAAATAGACTTTAAAACACAGGCTATGAAAGACAAAGAAGGACATTTCATGATGATAAAGAGATCAATCTAGCAAGAGTATATAACACTTACAAACATTTATGCACCCAACATAGGAGCACCTAAATATATAAAGCAAATATTGATGGACATAAAGGAAAAGATCAACACTAATATAGTCATCGTTAAGGACTTTAACACACCACTGACATCAATGAATAGATATGCCAGACAGAAAATAACAAAGAAACGGCAGCCTTAAATGACACTAGACCAGATGGATTTAATAGATATTTTTAGGGCATTTCACCCATTCTTTCCAAGTGCACACGAAACATTTTCCAGGATAGAACACATGCTAGGACACAAAACAAGTCTCAATAAATTTAAGAAGACTGAAATCATATCAAGCATCTTGTCCAAGTACAATAGTATAAAACTAGAAATCAATTTTAAAGAACTGAAAAACATACAAGCACATGGAGAGTGGGTTAAGGAGATGAAGGAAGAAATCAAAGGATTTGAGACAAATGAAAATGAAAGCACAACTACCAAAAATCTATGAACACAGAGAAGCATTAAGCATGAAATTCATAGCAATTAAGGCCAATCTCAAGAAACAAGAAAAATCTTAAATACACAATCTAACTTTACACCTAAACGCACTGGAAAAGGAACAACAAAGCCCAAAGTGAAGAGAAGGAAGAAAATAATAAAGATCAGAGCAGAAATAAACAAAATAAAGTCTAAAAGAACAATACAAAAGATCAATGAAACCAATAGCTGGCTCTTTGAAAAAATAAACAAGATTGACAAACCTTTAACCAGACTCATTAAGAAAAAGAGAGGACCCAAATAAACTCAGAAATGAAAGAGAAGTAACAACTGACACTACAGAGATACAAAGGATTGTAAAAAAATATTATGAACAGCTACATGCCAACAAATTGGACAATCTGGATGAAATGGATTAATTCCTAGAACCATACAATATTCTAAAACTGAATTAGGAAGAATCAGAAAATCCAAATAGACAGATTACAACTAATGAAATTGAAGCAGTGCCCTGACTGGGTAGCTCCATTGGTTAGACCATTGTCTCCGTAGGCCAAGGTTATGGGTTCGAACCCTGGTCAGGGCACATACAAGAATCAACCAATGAATGCATGAATGAGTGAAACAACAAATCAGTCATCCCCCTCTTCTCCTCTCTCTAAAATCATTAAATAAAAAATAAATAAATAAAACTCCCAGCAAACAGAAGTCCTGGACCACAGGGCTTCACAGGTGAATTTTACCAAACAGTCAAAGAACTAACACCTATCCTTCCTCAAACTATTTCAGAAAATTCAAGACAAGCGAAGACCCTCAAGCTCATTATACGAGGCCGGCACTATCCTAATTCAAAAACCAGATAAAGACACAACAAAGAAAGAGAATTACAGGCCAATATCCCTGATGAACATAGATGCTAAAATCCTCAACAAAATATTAGCAAACCAGATCCAGCAATACATTAAAAAGATCACACACTATGATCAAGTGGGGTTTATTCTGGGGATGCAAGGTTGGTACAATATTCACAAATCAATATGATACATCACATAAACAAATGAAGGCTAAAAATCACATGACATATCAATAGATCCAGAAAGAGCATTTGATAAAATCCAGCGCCCATTTATGATAAAAACTCTCACAAAGTGGGAAAATAGGGAACATACCTCAACACAATAAAGGCCATATATGACAAACCCACAACCAACATCATACTCAACAGGCAAAAACTACAAGTGCTTCCCTGAAAATCCAGAACAAGGCAGGGATGTCCACTTTCACCACTCGTATTCAGCATAGTGCTGGAAGTCCTCGCCAGAGCAATCAGACAAGGAGAAAAAATAAAAGGCATTCAAATTGGAAAGGAAGAAGTAAAACTGTCATTATCTGCAGATGACATGTTACTATATACAAAGAACCCTAAAGATTCCACCAAAAAAACTCCTAGAACTGATAAATGAATTAAATGAAGTAGTAGGATACAAAATTAATAGCTAGAAATCAGTTGCATTTTTATATACCAATAATGAACTATCAGAAATCAAAACTAAGAAAACAATTTTATTTACAATTATACCAAAATAATAAAATATCTAGAAATTATTTTAACCAAAAATGTAAAAGACCTCTACTGCAAAATTATAAGACATTGAAAAAAGAAATTGAAAAAGGATACAATTAAGTGGAAACATACACTGTGCTCATTGATAGGAAGAATTACATCATTAAAATGCCCACACTACAAAGCACTCTATAGCAATTCCTATCAAGATACCACAGAACTAGAATATTCAAAAAACTTATACAGAACCACACAAAAAAACAAATATCCACAGCAATTTTGAGAAAGAAGAACAAAGCTGGAGGAATCTTGCTACCTGATATCAAACTATACTACAAGGCCATAGTAATCAAAACAGCATGGTACTAGACATAAAAACAGACATATAGATCAACAGAACAGAATAGAGAGCCCAGAAATAAACCCATGCCTTTATGGTGAATTAATATTTGACAAAGGAGGCAAGAACATACAATAGGGTAAACACAATCTATTCAATAAATGGTATTGAAAAAATTGGACAGATGTGTGTAAAATAAATGAAACTAGACCACCTTCTTATACCATACACAAGAATAAACTCAAAATGGATTGAAGACTTAAATGTAAGACCCAAATCATAAAAATCCTGAAAGAAAACATAGGCAGTAAAATCTCACACACTTCTCTTAGCAATATTTTTTTCTGCTGTATCTCCTCGGGCAAGGGAAACAAAAGAAAAAATAAACAAATGGTACTATACTACATCAAATTAAAAAATCTTTCCACAGCAAAGGAAACTATCAAAAAAACAAAAAGACAACCCACTGAATGGGAGAACATATTTGCCAATGATATATATATGATAAGGGGATAATATCCAAAATTTATAAAGAAATTATATAACTCAACACCAGAAATACAAGTGGACATACAAATGGCTAAGAGACACATGAAAAAATTCTCAACGTCTAATCATCAGAGAGATGCAAATTAAAACAACAATGAGGTATCACTTCACACCTGTCAGAATGGCTCCATCAACAAGTCAATGAACTACAAGTGCTGGCGAGGGTGTGGAGAAAAGGGCACCCCAGTATGCTGCTGGTGGGAATGTAGGCTGGTGCAGCCACTGTGGAAAACAGAATAGAGCTTCCTCAAAAAATAAAAAATAGGAAAGTCTTATGACTCAGTGATTCCACTTCTGGAAATACATATTAAAAAAACACAGAAACACTGATTTGAAAATATATATGCACCCCTATGTTCATTGTAGCATTATTTACAATAGCCAAGATTTGGAAGCATCCATCAGTAGATGAGTGGATTAAAAAGCTGTGGTGGTATATTTATGCAATGGAATACTACTCTGCCATAAAAAGGAAGGAAGTCTTACCTTTTGCAACAGCATGGACAGACCTGGAGAGTATTATGCTAAGAAAATAAGCCAGTCAGAGAAAGACAAATACCGTATGATTTCACTTATATGTGGAATCTAATGAACAAAATAAACTAACAAACAAAATAGAGACAGACTCATAGATACAGAGAACTGACTGACAGCTGTTAGAGGGGAGGTGGGCTGGGGAGCTGGGTGAAGGGATTAAGGAAAAAAACAAAAAACTCATGGACACAGACAACAGTGACTACCAGAGGGAAAAGGGGGTGGGGGAAGGTAGAAGAGAGTAAAGGGGAGATATATAGCAATGGAAGGAGACTTGACTTTGAGTAGTGAACACACAATATAATATACAGATGACATACTATAGAACTGTACAACTGAAACCTATACAATTTTATTAACCAATGTCACCCCAATCAATTCAATAAAAATTTTTTAAAAATACAATGAGATATGAGATATCACCTCACACCTGTCAGAATAGCCATCATCAATAAATCAACAAACAAGTGTTGAGGATGTGAAGAAAAGGGAACCCTCGTGCAGTATGGAGGTTGCTTAAAAAATTAAAAATGGAACTGCCTTATGACCCAGCAATTCCACATCTGGGTATTTCCTAAGAAATCCAAAACACTAATTTGAAAAGATATGTGCATCCCTATGTTCATTTTAGCATTATTTACGATAGCCAAGATATGAAAGCAACCTAAGTGCCCATCAATAGATGACTGATAAATAAGATGTGGTATATATATACATAATGGAATATTACTCAACCATAAAGAAGAATGAAATTTTACCATTTGCAACAATATGAATGGACGTAGAGGGTATCACATTAAGTGAAATAAGGTAGACAGAGGAGGACTAGTACCATATGATTTTACTTATATGTGGAATCTAAAGAACAAAATAAATGAACAAACCAAACAGAAATAGACTCATAAATACAGAGAACAAACTGATGGTTGACAGATGGGAGGGGGTTGGGGCCCTGGTTGAAAAAAGTGAAGAAATTAAGAAGTACAAATTGGTAGTTACAGAACAGTCATGGGGATATAAAATACAGCTTAGGGAATATAGTCACTAATATTGTAAAAACTATGTATGGTGGCAGGTGGGTACTTATTTGGGGGATCACTTTGTAAATTATATAAATGTCTAACCACTATGCTGTACACCTGAAACTAATATAATATTGAATGTCAACTGTAATTGGTAAATAAAATTTAAAAAAAAACACAAAAAAAACAAGTAGGCATATCACCCAGAGTCATTCCCAGGGATGTTTCTAGGTAGAAGCTGCAAAAGAAGTTCTTTTGCCTCTTGGACCATAGAATCCCACACTTCCTACAATTGATTTTTTTTTGGGGGGGGGGTTGAGGGGGAAGCAATTTTCAGGGGTAGAGAATAAAATGAACATACAGAAACAAAAATGGAAAAATAAGAAAATAGATTAATAGATATGAAACTATTCAAATCCCTAGACCTGGCGACTCCAACCTGCTTACCTTTTAATGGTTTCATACCTGAGCCAATATATAGAGTGTCCCAAAAAAATGTATACACACACTTTGAATACTTATAAAGGCAGTGTTTATTAAAATACATTTCATTTTTAAAATTGAGCTATCAGCTGTTAAAGGTACATACATTTGGGGGGAACACTGTATTCTTTCTACATAACTAAGTAAAATTGGGCGTCTGTCCTCTGCAACAAAAAGAATCTTAAGCCTAATTCATAAACATACATTTCAGACTGGAGATCTCTGATAATTTCACATAATTCACATTTGAAATTAGCTCATTTTCTGGAACTCTCTAGCCAGCGTGTCCCAAGGCCTGTCCTTTCACAGCTCCTTCTAAGTGATCTGTTCCCAGTGAAGTATGGCCAGAGAGAGGTCTACCCTGACCCTAAGCACCTGAGCACAGTTCCCTTCCAAGTCCTACGACCGATATTAACAGTATGTTCACAAAGTCATATGTTTTTTATATTTCCAAAAGAAATTTAACCAGAACAGTCTGGAATAACTGTGGGCATCCTTGGCATACAGACAAAGGGAAAGTAAAGTTGGGAAATACTTGTGTGGTTAACATCATTTTTCTGTACATAGTCGTAGTCGTGCACGAATGGTGTCCAGGTACAGTCCTGCAGCCTACTGGAACTCATCAATATGATGAGAGATTGTAGGGACAAAGTATCACCACAGGGATGTGCCCTATGATGCCTGACACTGAAGGATATGGGAGTAAAGGTGATTGTTTTGAAATAAAAGCTAGGCTGTGGGGAAATTTTTCCAGTCACCAATTAAAATTGTAAGCAGAGGGTTCCATTGTCACTGACACCTAGTCAAAATGCAAAGTACTCTCCTGTCAGAAATGTATTAAATATAAATGCACTATTTTTTTCTTTTATGAAGTTTGAATACAACATTTTAAGTGAAATTTGAAGACAATTCAATAAAACTAGTGAAAATTATGATGCCTGATTTAAATATATACAAAGAGCACATTCTGTTGTCATTTTTATATTTATTAAACAGCTAAAAGAAAATACAGATAAAAAAATTAATGGAATCTGAAACAAAAGTGACAAAGAACAGTCATATAACCAACTGAAAGTATTTTGACATTGAGAAGCAAATGTTAAAAATTTTTCAGATTGTACCAAAAGCAGCAATCCATCAAAAAGAAATAAAAATAATGAACAGGCTCTTGAGCTGTTTTAAAAAATCTGATTATGAAGAGGAGTTAATCAAATAATCATACTAAAAAAAGATTTAAATTTCTTACTGATTTGACATGAAATACTGACATCAGTGGAGATAATGAAAAACTCATAGTATGTTGCTAAATGAGGACACTGACGACAAGCCATTTAGTGAGGCTCATTAATTTAGAGTATTTAAGATTAGTCACTGTTCCCCCAAAACTTGAAATGCCATAAAATCTTACAGCTTATTACGATAGGTTGTCCCAAATTTGACCAAAAATCCCCCAAATTTAACAGACATTATTAATAACAAGATAAAAAACTGAAAACCATTTTTCTATCAGTAACTGAAAATAAATTTCAATCACCCATACTACTGGTAAGACTGGGTTATCTCCATATTCTCTCTATAGAAAATATTTCAAAATGATTATCATATTAAGATAGGTAATTAAAAAGTATGCAACCACAACATGTAAATTAAAGTATTAAAGTGATGTGTCCGGCAATCAATTAATTTTGTAATATTATTTTTCTGGGTTTTGTAATGTTTCTTATACTTGTTAGCTTCTTTAAATGTGTAATTTCTTTTCTCATTCTATATAAATATTCATATCAAACTCTATTTGTAATTTTGTATTTTATTCTTCTAAAGGGCTTTCAAAATTATATAACTTTCTGATTTTAGAGAACCTGGATCCAAGCATGGACTCTATTATATTAATAAAATCCAAGTGAAGCCCACATTACTAAAATATGGTTAATGTGGCAGATTTAGCAACCCTCTCTGCTTGATCCCTTTACCCACCCGCCTCAGCACCTGTGTATAATAGGTGTTCACTGGTTCCTAGGCTCACATCCATCTAATCCTAAACCAAGATCTGAGCCTGTTAATCAATATACTGATACAAAGCTCTCCAAGAATAAGCTGAGTCTGGAAATAGTAATTATCTAGTGCCGGGAAGCTGGAATTGTTTGAAGGCAGTAGGGCCTGCAGCCTCCAAAATCTGCCTCAATAGGAAACTTCTGCTTATCTAGAAAGCTTCTACCACCCCCTGCATGCCCAGAAAGCTCCCTGCCTTCCAAGGCCCTGATATCCAGAAGATGGCAACCTTGTATCCAGTAAGTGAAGGAGCTGCTCCCTACAGTAAATCTTTCCTACAGGTCCTGTTTCCTTGTCATTCCTGTCATCAGCAACTTCCTGGCTAACACCAAATTATCATTCAATCTGAGTCCACCCTCCACGATCCCCAAAGCCTTGAATTGTACACTCCTGAATAAAGTTTTAAATTGAAGATGCGAATGACCCACCCAAATGTAGATTTGGACTTCCCACCAGAGTGGTCTTCTCTTCTGCTCTGACATTTCCCCCAGAAGATGCTGATGCCTGTCGCTCAGATCAGAACAAGTTGCAACAGCAACCTGGCAACCAACTCACGCAATTTCTTATCCTCTTAGCATACAAATTTAATGGGAAGTGAGTGGGTACAATTATCGTTTTATAGTAATACAGCATTAAATCCCCACATTCAGTGTTGGATTATCCAAAAGTCAAATTACTCTGATGCTTAGGGCTCCAGAAAAACAAGATCACCCTCCCAAAAGAAACTATTTTTGACTAAAGATTCAACGTATTTTTCAAAAGCATCAAACTTATTCATCTAAGAGGCAGATATTCATCACTTATGAGCATAAACTCTGGCATCAAACAAACTGTCTCATTTTGAAACTCAGCTCTACCACAAACTCCATGTGTGGTCTTACTCAATTCACTTAATCTCAGTTTACCGTTGGGAGTTTTGAGCACATTTATATATATGAAGCGCTTAGAACAGTACCTGGTACATAGTAAGCTTTCATTACTAAGAAAATGAAGAACTTTTGGGGACTTCTTTACCTTATATTATAATTTAGTGTTCTTTGTGTTTTATTGAATTTATTGGAGTGACATTGGTGAATAAAATTATATAGGTATCAGGTATACAATTCTACAATACATCATTAATATATCATTAATTTTTTGAGGTAACCCCATACTGCTTTCCACAGGGGCTGCACCAATCTGCATTCCCACCAACAGTGAAAGAGGGTTCGCTTTTCTCACATCCTGGCCAGCACTTGTTGTTTGTTGATTTATTAGTGATAACCATTCTGACAGGTGTGAGGTGATATCTCACTGTACTTTTAATTTGCATCTGATGACTAGTGATGATGAGCGTCCTTTCATATGTCTATTGGCCATCTGTATGTCCTCTTTGGAGATTTGTCTTTTATTTTAAATTACATTTGACAAGGCCACCATCCTCTCCTTCAGTGCCTCATGAGGGCCTCAAAATTCATAATTTGACTCTGGTCTTATCTTGTGCCTTTATTTCCCTAACTGTGGTCGAGAAGATGTTAATAGGTGATTCAGCACACACACACAAATTAAAACATGAGAAATGCTGAGTTAATGTTTCTTTACCTCAGGGCTTCTCAGAGCCTTTAACATGTGTGTATTTGTCACCAAGCTGACAGACTAACAGATACCAAGGTAAAGAAAGAGGAATCCAGGTCTCCGGTGCATGAAAAGGCCTCTCAGTGCAGATGATACAGCAGCTTCCCAGGAAGAGAAGTCTGCTTCTCAGGCCTTCAAATCCCCAAGACATTCCCAGCTGCTGAAGTTTCTTCTCAAATGGTCTATCTCAGGCCTTGTGTCAGCCTGTCCACCAGGTGCAAGCAACCAATAAAGCCCTACGCCTTCCTGAGTGCTCACTGGAGAGAGGAACAAGGGCAATTTCTCAGGTGCCACACACTCACCCACACAGGACTCCCAGAGGTGCACATAATGCAGAGCATTGTCCAAATTTCTCTAACCACAGAAACTTTTCTTTGAGAACACTGAAAATCATCTCCAGAAACACCAGTTGCTCTTAAACAGTGACCGATTCTTTTCAAAGTTTCTGAAAATATTTGTCTATTGACTCAGTTTCCTTTTCTTAAAGATAAAGATTTCTCTACTTTTGAAGGCTATAATCTGTCTTCTATTCACTTCCCAAATTTGAAATAGCCAAATATTTTACAATATCTTATTTATTTCTGGTATACAACTATTTTAGAAACATTCAGGATATACCTAATCTGAGGGAAAAACACAAATGAAGAAAGTTCCTTCTAATTCCCAGGAAGTCACACAAAATATCTGAGTTACGGCAGGACCACCACCAACTCACCTGATTCTCAGGTAAAGCCCCAACTCTAATACTGAGCAGTTATTAATTAACTGTAATAACTTGCGATTGTGGTAACTGAGCAAGTTATTTAACTTCTCTAAGTCTGAGTTTTCCCACCTGTAAAACAGAATTATCGTGAGGTTTAAATGAAATGATGATTATAAAGTTTCTGGAACAAAGACCATTTTAAATTCTCAATTTCTGTTCTGAGATAGCTGTTTAACTTTCTGCCTTTCTAAGTCTCTTTTAAGTTTATTTATTCCAAATCTCCTAAGACTCCATTCTCCACAAGGGGCAGCCTCTTGCAGCTGTCTGCCTTCCCCAAATAATATTTTATTAGTTTCATAATTTTCCCTACTTCAATTCTTTTCATTCTGACCCCACTTAGTCACTGAAAACTAGCATCAGTTTCACAATTTGCGTAGCTACTTTTTTGGCAATAACATGTACATTTCTAACTAAAGACTCCAATGCTTCACAAATTACATCTTTTTCTTATTTCAGCCAGGGACGAAGTTTTCCTAATCCTATTATCCCTTTGGACTGAGCTCAGCTTTCTAAAATATGAATTGTTTCTTGGGTTAGGATCAAGAAGGAAGTAAAAACAGTCTCATAAAATAGTCATCTAGTACAGCGGAGGTCAGCATCACTAGGTATGATTCTCTTCCAAGCTGCATAAAAGAGAGAATTCTGCCTCACCCAGATCACTCTATGTATCTGTCCTCAATTCATTTCTGGTCTTTTTCCTGTTCAGTTTATTAAATAAAATTTCCATTTAAAATTTGGCTTTCTTGGTTTTTATGAATGCCCATTTAACTACTTTTTAACTTTTAAGCCATTAAACAGCCTCTTCACAGAGAAGAAAGTAACAAGTATCTTGTTCAGTGGGCAGTTGTTTTTGTGGCACAGAATTCCAACTTTGGTAAAAGTATGGCCTGAAAGTCCTCTGGGGAGTCACCCCTCCCCACATTCAGCTCACGTGGTTTAGGAGGGATCAGTTCCACACCCAGCAACAGGGGTAGGTCCAGATCAGCCTCAGCCAATGGCCAAGTCACATTTCCTGGTCATGGTACCTGGTGCAAGGATGGACATGTGACTCAACCAAAACTGGTGGGAGACGATGAGACTTACTGAGACAGAGGGTGGCCATTCTCCCCACTGGAATGAACTTGAGGCACACCGCGTATCGTGGCCAGAGGCACACAGTGAGTTAGAAAACAGATATGGCGAGGAGCAGAGCTAAGACTGAAAGAGCAACAGAGTCCTGAGGTTGAAAACTGGGCCTGCCCCTGGATTCAGCCACAAATCAATTCATCCCTTTTTCCTTTGCAGATTCAGTTAAATTTTTGTCATTTGCAAATGAAAGATTGCTAACTAATACACATCATAGTTGACCATACTGCAAAGTTTATAACATTAGCTTTTCACAACAACTCTACAGGTCAAGCAGAGCAAGAACATTTGCCATTTTAAAGTCAAAGAAACTAACCTCCAAAGAGATTATACAGCATGGCCAGGGTTACATAAATAAGTTACAGAGCTACAGCTCAAACCTGCGTCTCCTGAGTCCCTGTGCTGTCATAATTTTTACTTTTCTACAAACATTATAGAAACTTCCAACGTGCTTGTCCCTACTCCTCTCACCCTGTTAGTTCTTCACCCAAGTTAGATACTATAAGATTCACCGGTTGGTAATTAACAGAATTACAGACACTGTTAGGCACCCTGGGGAGTAATAGTGAAATGATCACTGTCTTCAGTACCTTAAGCTTGGCCTTGAAAATACAAAGTTATTAAGTGGCAGCACATATTGTGCCACGCACCAGTTCTAGCAATACCGATCAAAATGTTGTCTCCTTCTACCCCCTTCCCCTGGCTCTGGAACGAGCAGCTGACTCCAGGTATAAACACAAGCAAATAAAGTCAGGAAATCAGAGAGCCTCGGCAGTCCCCTCTCTAAAGAGCCAGTGAAATACTAGATCTCTAAAAATGAGGGAATTATTTACTCCTAAATATCTTAGCCTTTGAATTTCCAGTGTCTTTCATGTTGTCTTGGACAAAAGCTTAGATATATTATCTTTCTGCACATGTTTCTATACCTTCTGGCTGAAAGATAAGCAGACACCCAGAGCATAAAGTGCCTTCTTTGAATGATATCACATACATTCTAACCAATCTCAATTCTTCCGAGCCAAAATTTTAGAAGCAGTTCTAAGATTATATAATCTTAGTGCCTGACTTGGAATTTTGTCTATAAAACAAAACCAAATAATAAACAACAAACAAAATGGAGAGCAACCTTCCTTGAAACCAGGGTAAAAACAAAACCTAGTTCTCTTTTCTCAGTCATTCTACTTCTTAACGTCCCAACATATCACTGTTAATTAAACTGTATTTATTCCTACTGACAGAAATATGAATGTTCCTAGCCTTTAGTATAAATGAACAAATTTCAAATAATCATATCCACTACAGTCATCTCTCTCAAAGCTTCATTTGCCAAGTTATTTTTGTGAAGGAATCCATGTTATGTAAGATGAAAGTTACTTTGTTGAATCATAAAGTTCTCTCAAAGCCAAGATTTTAAAAATTTTATCATAATAAATCATAAATAACTAGAATATTTTCTTTGTGAATATAAAAACAAAAACAAGAACACAATAAAAACATCAGAAAAATCTTTAGTCTTCACTTAACATTTACTTTTCAACGCTAAGCACTGTCCTGAATATGCATGCCTAATCCAGCTTTTTTATCCCCCGTGACAATCATAAAATGAAAAACAATAAGTAACAATTTGGAAGCAATTCCTATTCAGACACTTATTACAGCTGTGTTTTTCAAGTCTTAGTTAAAATACTTCTCTGAAAACTACACTGTGATTTTCTGTTCTAATTGATGCATATTTTTATCTCACTGTACAGTTGCTTTCTGTCAACACTTTACTACATAGAGAAAATAGAGACCAAAACAGCAAGGAGGAACTTAAACAGAAATCAGCAGGGGAGCTCTTTAATGAAATATTCCATACCTGAAAAATGCATTATTATTTCCAGGACTTAAGAATGACTGCTAAGTTGGTAAACTGTATTATTTTGAGAGATGGTAATTTAAGGAAATAATTTTTGATAACTCATACAAGAATGAAATATTCAATTGAGACTCTGTTCTTATGGTTTAACTGATAAAAAAGTTCCTAAAATAATGGATATTTTTAATACCACATAACTGATAAAAAATATAAATTAATTCTGGTAACAAGTCAAGCATCATAAATTGCCTCTGTAAGAAGTTTTAAAATGACTTAATTATTTCCAAAAGCACTTGTAAATCTATAATTATGTATTAAAAAGTTATCTTAACAGAGTGGGACAGGATACTAGAGTTTAAATCCCAGATCCACTTCCAAATAGATGCTTCTTTGATGAGTGGAGAAAGCAGGCTTTGAAGTCAGAACCAAGTTCAAATTCCAGTTCCACAATGACTAGTCATGTCACCCTGAGCAAGTTACTCCGTGTCTCCCTGATTCTTGATTCCAGCAACTATAATATGGAAAAACAATCTACACAGGCTCTAAGGATTAATTTACACACACACACACATACACACACACATGTGTGCTGTGTGACTGTGTATAAAGTGAATAATATAGTGTTTGATGTTATCTTTCATCCTTTCCCTTATCTGTAATATTGGTGCCTCCTTCTGAATCTTTGACATAATGAATCTATCTTGAAAGTCCCTTTTAGTTCTCTAAGTATGAATCTAGAGAACACATTAATAGTCTTACTCTCAAGTAGTGAGTGTTACACATGCACCATTTCACAGTTATTTATAAATATAAGTACATATAAATATAAATGCTTTTAAAAATATCTTTCACCAGTAACATTTCATGACACATCCAAAATCCCTTTAACAGCCCTTGAGGCCAGATGCGTTTTGGAGTTGAGAAATCTTTTTTAATTTTAGGAAGGTAACAATATGCACATATCATTGTACATAACACTGTACATAGTACATAACGCTCCCAGCAGGATCAAGATGAACAACCTATAAGTGAGCTTACTGATATCTATATACCAAAGGACAGTCACACCAACTAGGATAAACACTATTAAACAGTTTAAGGCAGTGTGATAGGCACAACTCTCAAGATATCCCCATGATTCCCATTCTCTAGTTAGTCCACCAAATACTAATCTAGGTACTGCATGAAGAGATTTTGCAGATGAAATTAAGGTTACTTGTCAGCTGACTTTAAAATAGGGAGATTATCCTAGATTATCTGAGTAGACCCAATGTAATCACAGGAACCCTTAAAAGCAGAAGAGAAAGGCAGAGAGAAAAGATGAGGCAGAAAGGGGAGATCAGAGAGATTCAAAGCCTGAGAGGGATGTAACTGGCCATTGCTGCTACTAAGGAAGGAGAAATGTGGGTGGCCTCTAGAAGAACAACCCATGGCCAACAGCCAGCAGGAAGTGAGGAACTCAGTCCTATAACCTTAAGGAACTGAATTTTGCCAACAATCCAGAAGTACTTGGAAGTAGATTCTTCCCCAAAAGAGCCTGCAGGAAGCTCAGCCTTGATGACACCTTGACTGAGGCCTGTGAAACTCTGAGCAGGGGATCCAGCTGAGCTGGACTTCTGACTCATGGAAGCTTGAGAACAATTATTTTGTTTTTTTTTAAGCCATGAAATTTAGGGTAATTTGTTATGGCACAAATACAAAATGAATATGTATATGTTCAAATGAGGTTTTTAATGCCAAATGAGTTGCTGCAAATTTATAAAACCTGTGTATTTAGAGCTTTGGGGGTTTCAGAATTTCCCAGAAGGAATTCAGAACTGTTTATTTGTTATTTAAATTTATTTAGTGAGTTTACCAAGTTAATAAATACTAGTAAGGCTCTGAAACTTTCACTAAACACCTTGTTACATGTGCTTTTAAAAAACTCCAATAGTAATCTCAGTGTCTAACTCCCTTTTAGTCCTATAGGGTTGGGGTCCTGACTACATCAAGATCATGAGAAGACACTGGCAGGAGGTGAATGTCCCTTTAAGACAGCTGACCTCATAGTAACTCTTTAAAGAAAAGTGCCTGTTAGCTAATAATAGCTAAACACTTACTGAGCACCTCTATATGCCAGGCGCTGTTCTGGGTGCTTCATATACATTAACCCATTTAATCTGCCAACCACCCTCTGAGTAAAGTACTGTTACCATCCCTATTTTCCAGGTGGTGAAATCTAGTCACTGAGCAGTTAACTGACCTGCCCAAGGTCACACAGCTAATAACTGGCAAAGTTTCTAAACCCAGGCAGTCTAGCTACAAAGTCTATGTTGTTAACCACTTCAGTTGGTGCCTCTGTGTTGGTACAGGTACCATTTAATCAAACACCTCCAACTGGCCAAACAAATACAAAGTACCAGAAATGTATAGGCTACATTTTTTTTTCCCTACAAACTTCTGCATTGATCCCCTCAAGTGCCCATAATATTTCCTCTGGGAAGCACAGTACATAAGCCAGCTAATCAGCAAAATCTGCTATCTTTGGTTTTCTGTTGTATGGCCTTTTCTCATCTCCTATATGAATTTCTAGAAAGTAAAGACAATTATTGGATCTAAAATCCCAAATAACCTAGTTTCATAGACATGCCCCTATTATTGCAAAATAAACTCACAGTGACTGACTGAGAGGCTCATTCAGAATTTTCTAGCTCAAGAATGTAACACCTCAGGTCAGAGCATGCCACATAGGGTCCAATAGGAAGGCTTCTTCAACCTAATGTGTAATATAGCCAACCATGTTTAGAAAAAATAACAACAAAACCAGTTATATTGGTAACGTTACCTTCTGGATAACGTTATCTAAAAGACATTATTATGAGTGAGAACAGTTATTAATTACTGAACCTTAAACAAAAAATGTTCCATTGTAAGAGGATGGGTGGCATATAGGTACAGGGTTGGGGTCCCGACTATATCAAGATTAAGACATTGTCAGAAGGTGAATGTCAGAGGGAAAAAGCACTAGATGAGTGTTCTCAAACTTGAACATAGATCAGAATCACCCAGAGGGCTTGTTAAAACACATTTTCCTGGGTCCCACCCCATCAGAAGTTCTGATTCTGTAGTTCTGGGTGGGGATCTTGAATGTTCATTTCTAAGTTCCAAGATGAGGTGAAGGCTACTGGTCCAGGAACCACTCTGGGAAACTACTGCACTAACTTAGCTATTGGTAGTTTTTAAAACTCCCTAGTTAACTGTAATACGCAGTCAGAGTTGAGATCACTGGGTTAGGAAAACTGTTAATGAGGAAGACATTAATGTAGAAACTGACTTTGCATGATGGGGATAACCTACCACAAAAGGTAAGATGCCCTTGGGAGGGTGGGTTTGCAGGCTAGTTTACAGATATCAAAAGGAGAGCCCTTCCGGACATTACCCAGTAGCAACGGATGGTGTACATGAGGGAAAACCCTAAGCCTCTCCATCCAGGCACTGTGATTCCCACGATCATTTTTGCAGAGGGAGGAATAAGTCCACATCTGTTTCTCTAAAATCCTCTGGAATTCATATCCATAGCCATGTGTTACTAGTTAACTAAATGGCCTTTTAAAAACCACTGCCAGAGGGCTGTTTCAAAGCCATTTCACCACTTCAGCTTTGAAGAATATCTATTCACATGATAAATTTTAATTAGGGAGTTTGTGTTATTGTGCACTTTAAATGCAAGGTGCAGAGCAAAGTGAGAAATGGAATTTTCTGTGACCTCTATTGAGCTTTGTTGTTGGTTCCAATCTGAGCCACAAGCTTCAGAAGAGGAATCAGATTGAGATCAGAGTGAAAAATTTTTTTTAAAGAGATATGAATTAGATCCATATCAAAATCAAATCGAGAGAGACAGAGAGTAATGGGGGAAGGGGATTGCTCAAGTGACAACAGGATGCCTGATCTACACAGCGAAAGTCTGGCTGAAGAATGACAACCAACCACTTTCACTATGAAACTGACTTCAATGAATACAAAACTACTCAAATAACTTTTCATTGTCGCTTGAGTATTCCAAACTTCTCAGTGAAGTGTGGTGTAAATCTGGTTTCCCAGACTCCAGTTATCCTTTCAGTAGAGCTAGTTAGTTCTGTGCATATCATGCATTTGATGCAGTGAAATGTAAGAGACATCACAGTACTCAAAAGCCTTCCCTGTCTTCCTAGCTGGCCTGAAAAACTACCTTTTAGAGTCAGTCTATTGTGTTACCCCAAAGAGGCAGGAATACCTTTAAAAAGTCACATACATGAACTAAGAAGGAGACTAGCCCATCATGGAATAATTTTATTCCCCTTGCTGGGTGGTCACCCAGATCCCTTGGTCCTGTTAATCAGAGGGTCCTCGTTTCAGCAAGTCTGTGGAATGAGCTCAGCAGTAGTATTACAACAGCACTTCAATCTATTCTTCGAAAGTTACCTTTATCCAAAGTTGTCTTTTGCAGGCCCTCCTGGCTATCTCTCCAATACCCACCCCACATCCCACTGGCTACCAGAACCCTGAATGGGTCAGAAATCCTCCCTTCTCCCATGTGACAGGGAGTGGGTGGGGGTAAACTCATCCCAGCTCTAGGATGATCCTGCTTAGTATCAACTAATCACAGAGACCTTGCCATTTGCCAAGGTTTGGCTCAGCAGGGAGCTGGAACCAAATCTAGCTGACAAGATTTTGGAAGTTTCAGTAATAAGTTTCCTGGTTCCCTACAGTGAGACAAGGGAAGATAGTCTTTTTGTCTCTTCTGGACACAAGAATGGCAAAGCAGCAGAGCAGGAGTCACACCTGGGCCTGCCCAACCTCTGAGTTTACTGTTACAAAAAAGAAGAATCTCCTAGTAGGTGAGACTTCTATCGTCTCTAGCCCAAAGCATCCTAAACTAATTCATAAAATGTGCTATAGTAAAACAATTTTGTTATACCAATAAGTAAAATCACCACCTACGACAGACATAGAAAGTAATACTACCTATGGGATTCAGGAATTATTTTGAGAATCAAAACCACTAATAAAAGAAAGCATCTTACTAATAAGTAGCTCAAAACATACCAGGTTTTTGTTTTCATGATTAATCAAATTTCCATACTACTATCAAAGTTATCTTTCTGAAAACAGACTGAGTTTTCGGACTCAATCACTTAAAAACTTTGACAGTCCTGCATGACCAGTCAGATAAAGGCCATATTTGCTAGTGTGACAATCAAGACCTCACTTGGGCCCCACTCTCACAAAGAAGCTTGGTTTCCCAGCCCTCCCCAGCTCCCTGAACTTCATACAACTCAGCCCGGAGGCACTTCCACATCACCCTATCACTCTTCTGTCTCCTCTCTGTTTCATAACCCTTATCCCAGCAATATCTTAGACAGCTTAAAACTGAGAAAAGATATCAAATTTTCTGTGAAATTTTATCAGAAGCCCTGTTCTGGACAAGATTGCTCACTCTCTCCCTGGGTTGATACCACTAGAACTGACTTTGATCACCCTGCACTGTAGATGGCTGGACAGGTATCTGTTTCTTCCACATGGTCAAGAAGACCTGAACACCAAGATCACTTCTCGGATTTTGAGTTGAATCTGATTAAGGTTTACAGATATCTAATCAAATCTCTTTGGGTCAGAAGAGAAAAAGACATTTAAGAATTTCACTAGTGGCAAGAAAAACAAATGTTGTTTCTTTTGAATTGACTGCTTCAACTCTGGGCATAATAAGAGCATATTCCCTTGGAACTGTAATGTTTCTTTAAAGTCCTGATTATCACTTCAACCCCAACTTGTGGTTACAACTACCATGACATTCTGAAAGAAGCTATAAGTGAGATCCTCTATTTCACTTCAGTTAATTACTATGTGTAAGGCAATCCTCCCAAAAGGTTTTATTCATACAATATTTTAACAGCCATATCATAAGCTTAAATTATATTGAATATGTCTAGAGAACCCAACTCAGTATACCTGGCAAGTTTCCTTGGTTTGGGCGATTCTGCTATCACTGCTAGATAATTTAACTGAGTTCAATAATTTGGCACCTGGAAAAAACTAGCAGTATGTTTCCTAATCACTGTAAAAATTCAAAAGTATCTATACAGTTATGTAAAAACATTGATCACAAGTTTCATTGTTGCACATTAAAGTATTTACTGCATCTAAAAAATTACATTTTCAATTCATCTAGTAAATCTGTAATATAAAAATATACAATAATCATTTTAACTATGTAAATAATATTTATATGGTATTTTCCTTGAAAAACTAAGGACCATAATAAATAGTCTGGGTTATACTGAATAATTCTGTTGTTATTTTATTTACAACTTAAATAATATGCTCATAAGTATGCTGAAATCTCTAGGTTCCCCTATAAAAAGAGCAGGTAATACTAAAAATATCTCAAGGTCATATTAAGCATTCAATTGAAAGACAATCTGTCTGCACTAAGGCTGTACTTTTAAAAACAAACCAGAAAGTGGAAAGCTTAAATAGAGCAGTAATATGAAGGTGTGTAGGGACCCGACTCCACTCCGCTCAGGTTTGATCTAACCTTATAAAAGGGCTGACTTGAGCCTTACACAGCTTCCTCCCCCCCTCCCCCCATGAGTTTGGCCTGTGAACCCTATAAAAGGCTCTAGCCCCTTGGGTCCTGTTGCCTCTAGGATTCCTTCCAGGTGCCCCTTCTAAAAAATTTTGTTTTAGCTTTAAAATTGGTCTCTGCCTTGGATCACTTTCTGGCTCTTTCCCAGACACATCCAATTCCCACCCACCCTCCACCGCTCGTTGTCTTCCAGCCCAGTTTCCCTTTGCTGTGGGCTTTGCAGCCACGGTGAACAATTAAGGCCATCCTGGGCTAAGCCCAGGAGACTTGTGCCTGTGGGAGGGAGTTACAAAATCTAGTTTTAGGATTCCCAGTTTAAAACTACCACTTTTCAACTTAGAACAAATAAGAGAAAATGAAATATGCTTCAGTTAGTAAAGGAAATATTAGGTCTATATAAAGTTCCTTAGGGTATTCTACCAGTGGTAGAATCTTACCCCTTAAAAAGTATCAAAGTTCAATATATATTTCAATTTATTATGAATCAAAGAGCATGGATCACAATAACCATGAGAAGTATGGAACTCCTTCCAGACTTGCAATGAACAGGGAACCAAAAGCCTGAAAGCTTAGCAACTGTTTATACTTGACACCATGCCTCCTATGAAATAGAACTTACAGAAAAACAGCTGTTATTGCACCATATTTTTAAAAGTTCACTTTGAAAAACAGTTTAGCATTTCTCAAAACAATTAAGCATAAAACTACCAATGTTTCTACTTCTGCCTATCAACATAAGAGAAATGAAAATATATCCACACAAAGACTTGTATGTGAATGGTCACAGTAGCATTATTTATAATTGCCCAAAACTGAAACAACCTAAATGCCCATCATCAGGTGAATCAATAGACACAATGTAGTATATCCATACCATAAAATAACAGCAATAAAGAGGAATGAACTAGTGAAACATGCTATATCATAGGTGAACTTCAAAAACACACCAAATGAAAACAGTCAGACACAAGAATACATACTGTATGATCCCCTTTATATGAAGCGTCCAGAAGAGCCAAATTTATAAACACAAGAAGTAAATTAATGATGGCGAGGGGCTGGAGGTAAGAATGAGAATTAAGGTTAAATGGGAATGAGGGATCTTAAGGGAGAAATAAAAAAATGTTTTCAAACTGATTTACGGTGATGGTTGTACCACTCAGTAAAGTCACCAAGAAAAGTCACTGAATTATACATTTGAAATGGGTGAATTTTAAATTGTTTTTAAAAATCATAAGTGTTTAATTATATGCAATAAATAGGTTCCTAAACATCTTTATATCATATTTGAAATTACATTTGATAAGCACAAATAAAAGTAGCACTGAGAAGGAGGATATAGCAATAGGCACTGGAGAAATTTTAAAAATTATTTTCTAAAAAGCACAGAAATATACACTGATAAAGCTTAAACGCACATGATGTGGTCAATTCTTTGGAAAAACACAATTCCCCAAAGTAGGCTCAAAAAACAAGAAGATGAATACTTCAATATCCATCAAAAAATTTTATTTATCAAAGACTTATCTCTTAAAAGGGTTGCAGGATTAGACAGGATAAAGATAAGGGCTTTTAAACATTATTATATATATATGACTCCATACTGCATAAGAGAATATTTCAGGGAATTTATATTAAGTAAAAAAAAAATCCATTTAATACAGCTTTTTAACTCTGACACCAATCCCATTTATGATTGCTGATGCAAAAATTCTAATAACATAACAGCATTTCTATTTTAGTAGTTAGTAACACGGTACATAAAGAGACTGAGTTTTAAAATTTTAAGCTGGAAACTGTCTTAAAATAGTTGCAGTATTCTAAAATGAGAATTTGCAACTGGGCAACCCTGCCTTTGTGGTACAGATCCCCACAGTAAACCCTTGGAATTCTCTGAACTCTTGGGAAAACCTGAACTGGCAGAGAAAATCAATTGTACTCGAGGTGGTAACTGCAGAGCTGTGCCACTATGCGTCTGTTGTCGTCAGCCAGGCCCATTCCTGAAAACGACTGCCTGTCATTCCCAAGCACTGAGTCAGAGCAAATTAGGAGCCAGAGCTAAAGCAGGAAGGCTATGCAATCCTAATCTAGTCCTCATCTCATGCAGGAATACATGAAAGAATATATGACAAGAAAATATATTTGGTGTTCTGGGCTATAGCATTTCACATGGGATACTGTTTAAAGTTGAATAAGCCATACTTTGGGAAAGGTACTGTTAAGCCATGTGAATCAGGTCAGATCATAACTCTAAGGGTAGGGGTCCAATTTCACTTTCTGAAAGTAGATGTCCCCACTGTTTTTCACCTTAGATCAGAAAAAGAAAGGACTTGTCCTTTTCTCTGCCTGGCTCTGAGAAGATATGTGTGCATTCTCTCAATGGTGGCCCAACCCTCCACAAGAAGGCCTGTCGTTTGCGCTTGTGGGTTCTTGCAGTGACCACTCCTGGCAGATCAGCAGCCATCACTGGAGGAGGGCAGCCATGCCCAGCAAAGCAGCTGTCAGGAGGGTTGCTGCAGGAATAGAGTAGCAAGTTAAAAGACTAGAGAACAAATCTCAGAAATAGTAGAGGGAAATACTTGGAGATGGAGGAAATTCACAACAGAAAGGCCAGCAGGGGCTTTGCCATAATAATTCAGATAGAAAGAGGAAGTGCATTTCCATTCGAAAGTCACCACGAGAGAGGCCAGCAACGTATGGCTATAACAATGAATTGTACAAGACAAAGTAGAGTTTATCTCTGCAGTCAAGAATAGTTTTTAATAACAGAAAATATTAATATCATAAGTCATAATAGGTCAAATAAGAAAAGCCATATGGTGACTAGAAAAGCATTCAATAAAATCTAATATTATTCCTTTAAAAAAATTTAATAAACAAGATATGGGACACTGCTTTAACATAATAAAAACTAGCTCTCAAAAATCAATAAAGTATGCCCTGGCTGGTGTTGCTCAGTGCTTAGAGAGCTGGCCTGCCAACCAAAGGGTCTCAGGTTCGATTCCCGGTCAAAGGCACATACCTGTATTGTGTGTTCGATCCTTGGTCAGGGTTCATACAGGAGGCAGCCAGTGGATGTGTCTCTTTCATATTGATGTTTCTCTCTCTCTCTCCCCGCCCTTCATTCCTTCCCTTTCACTCTCTCTAAAAATCAATGGAAAAAATATCCTAGGATGACTATTAGCAACAACAACAAAATCAATAGATCAACATTCTACTTAACAGTAAATACAAAGATAATCCTATTACTGGGGGGGGGGGGGGGGAGTCAGAAATGCTACTATCTCCAAATAATAGAGTTCAGGAACTTCTAGAAAAAGTATTAAGGTGGGCAATAGTAATAAGAAGAATCACTGTGAAAACAAAGAAAAAAGCTCTCATGACTTTCCAGTCATGTTACTACATAACTAGAAAACCCAGGAGAAACAATAAAAGATCATTAGCAATATTAAGAAAATTAATAAGGTACAACACAAATCAATTACTTTCTTACAGAACACCAATAACTAAATTATAAAATATGAAAAAAATGTCCACAGTAGCAACAAAAAATACAATTCTCACCAAAATGGTCTACACAAAATCTTCGGGACCTGTAAAACCGAAGTACTAAATTTTACTGAGACATTAAAAGATACTTAAATTTTTTAAAAATACACAATGATATTAGATGGAAAAACTCAATTCTGTGAAAATGTATACTTTTCCCAAATTAAAGTATAAGTTTTGTGACAGTAAAACTGACTGACAAAATTATCCTAAATTTCCATATTAGAAAAGGCAAAAATATCTAAGAAATTTTGCAGAAGAAAACGAATAGTTTTCCACACTATATATTAAAACGCTTATAAAGCTATAATAAATACTGCAGTGGTACTACAATAATTAATGAATAGATCTTCAAAAAAGATTGCTTTGAGAAGACATTAAAATATATAATAACTAAAAATGATGAATAAAGGATCATAAGCTGGTTGGGGAAGGGGTGAATAATGTAACATATGATATGGGAAAAATCAGTAACCTCTGCTAGACTATCATCCAGTCTTTCCTGTGGCCTCTGAAACCTTCCATGACTTGGATCTTTCCAATTTCATTTAATATCTGTTGTCTCTTAAACATGCTAAACTTGTTCCTGCCTTAGGGCCTTGACACTTGCTGTTCTCTCTGACTAGGGGCCCCTTCAGTTCAAATGTCATCTCCTCAGAGATGCCCTGTCCCTGACAACCACTGCCCAAATAGCACCCTCGCCTTCACACCAGGCACTTGCTATTAACAGAACTGTCAGTCTCTGAAATTACTTTATTTGTTAACATGTTCACTGTCTTTCTGACTAAAATACAAGCTTCCTAATGGGATGATGCTTATTTTCTTGTTTCTACTGAGACCTCATGGTCTAGAAGAACTCTTAGCACTTACTAGAGGCTTAAGAAGCATAGGTATGTGTGTACATATGTATGTATATATACAAATGTGTGTGCATTCATATATATTGTGCACATATACACATGTGTGTATGAGTATGTGTTTATATACATGTGTCTAAAATGAAGATAAAGACTGTCATTGATAAGAACTATTTAATACAGGTTTCTCTCCTACAAATAATTTTGTATTAAATGTACAACTAAACAAATATTTACCATAATTTAGTTGAACAGCAAGATACTGTTACAGATTTATTAGTAACAGAGAAGATCTATTGTTATCCATTAATCATCACATAACATCATTTATTTTTATCTTATCTTCATCACTTATTTTTATCCACACTGTAAACGTTCTATTTACAACACTGTAAACAGAGCATTAAGTTAAGTAAATGAGTCTCTTTCAGATCTAACTTCCAATTCCAGCTGAATTCACACCCCCACTGTGATTCCTACTTTCCTTGCAAATTCAAGAGTCCCAGTGCAAAGTAAGCAAGAGGTGACTAATAGGCAAATGGTTCTCCTAAATGAGAGAAGACTGGACTTGCCCATTTGAACTGACTTGGAGTTTTCCTTGTCTGACGTTGCTCCTGCCCCCACGTGTCCAGCAAACCCCCCCATCACTACACCACCTCTCACTTTGCATGGGCAACCCCATCTACTGACAGCTTCACGTTTGAGTCCCTAGCTGTCCTCCCCCCGCAGCCAATGTGAAATAGGGAAAAAGCATCATAACTGAAATAAACTATTTTGTTGTTATTGAAGTAAGAAGGTAAGAGGGAGAGAATCTGTAAAATACAGTCAAAATTTAGGAGTAGGATCATCCAAGATCTGTAAACTATACCACAGAATCCCTTTCAAAAAACAGGTTATAAAAGATGGGTTCTTTCTTCCTAATTATATGTTTCACATCCTAAAACAACCAACCACAGTCCATGTGGAGTATTTGCTTCTTTGTGGAGTGTGTGTGTGTGTATCCACATATGTGGTTTGTTTTTCTCAAGAACCTGTTATAAAAAGATCAAGAAGTGAATGAAAATTTTTTCAATATTTTTGAACCATTTTGTGCCATTTAATTACCCACTTCTTGAAGAACAGGAGAGATGTTTATAGGAAAAGACTTGGCTAAAATTATTCAAATAGCATAATTAAATGTCTTTATTGAGCCTTTTTCATTCTGAGAAATGCTTCACAATAAAATATAATACCAGTCGCTGACCTCTGGAAAAGTCCAATGTGGCCTTAGGATTAGTGTGACCAGACCACACCATATGTTTGGTTTTATTAATATATCTGTCCTAAAGAGTAAAATTTTACAACTGTATGACCCCATGAAGGAACTGAAAATTGTTTTCTACCCTTCATGATCTTGACAAAATAGGAACTGGCTGTGCTTTTCATTTTTAACCATTCCATATTCTTTATTTGCCTCCTGTAGAAGTTACAACCCTAAGGCTCAACTCTTGTGTAATTTGGTTATAGATAATCTTGTTTACTGAACATTCAGAAGGAATATTATGTAATGACACTTTTCTCCCCATTCTAATCTAAAAATATGTATTATTGGATCCATTCTGCAACTGGACTTCAGCTACAGATAGACTTATTTAATTTGTGTCCAGGTTAAAACATAACAAACAAAAAACTATAGCTGTTCCACAGCCCTAAAATTGCTTCATAAGAAAAATAGCTGTAAAGAGCATATTCAATTTTTCATCTTCCTGTTCCATAACCAACACAACCACAAGAAAATATATAAACTGAAATCATGAAATAAAAACATTCTCAAAAAAATAAGAAGCCCAGCTGAATGGCTCAATGGTTGAGCGTCAACCTATGAACCAGAAGGTCATGGTTCTATTCTCGGTCAGGGCACGTGCCCAGGTTTCGGGCTGGATCCCCAGTGGGGAGCATGCAGAAGGCAGCCAGTCAATGACTCTCTCTCATCACTGATGTTTTTATCACTCTCACCCTCTCCCTTCCTCTCTCTGAAATCAATAAAAAAACTATTTTAAAAAAGAAAAAAGAAAAAATAAACTTTGTATTAAATCATCCTGGCCCTCACATCATAAAGAAACTAGCTACCTGCCACCTATGTTTAATATATATGCCCCAAAAGACCACTTTGCATTTTTCTCAGTCTAGGAGTCTCCATTTATGCTATTATTTTTATCCTTTGTGCTCCTTCTAATTTTAAATTTCCATTGCAGTTAAGAGAAATGCCCAATGGAGGTTTGGCCAGTATCGCAAAAGAAATTCTGCTTCAGCCCTAGTATTCTGTTTCATACTCTGATACATATGGCCATATGTATTTCTCCTACAGGAACAGAACAGAATGTCCTGGGGCTTAGACTTCTCCAAGGAAGTAAGGTGGTTTGGGCAGAATGGACATGAATAAATATCCCTTCTGTGTTTGAATACTGAAAGTCAAGGTGTTACAAATGTCAGGAACCAGAAACCAAGGTGGGAGCTAGCCACAGAACAATGATTTTAAGGAGAGATGGGAAAGAGTCACTGAAATAGGAACCTAGGAACCTGACTTTTCAAGTCACACCCGAAGGTATATGCACAGCTTTTAGTAGCTAGTCCCAAACATTTACCATCTTTTCTTTTTTGTTGCTTCGCTCTTCTTTGACTGACAGCCTCCGCCCTCATACAGTCATCTCCTCTGACTCCTGGCTAATTCCAGCCTCTGGTTTCCAATTCAATATGACTTCCTAGCAATTTTGCACCTATTCTTTGTTAAGGATACAGCAGTGAAGGAAAGAAAATCTCTGCCCTCAAGGAGCTGACATTCTAGTGGGAGGAAAAAGGCAATAAATAAAGTCAATAATTAAAATACAGGATATTACTTGATCATATGAAAATGACAGTAGTCAAATTTTTGCCCTGCAAAAGTAGCAACTTCGTATTATTGCCAGAAAGGGGGACCTGGCCCTGAGAGGGTTTGTCTAGGATGGGCTGGTAGTATGTGGGTTCTTGACTTTGTGCAGGAAAGATTTCACAACACAAGCCCAGGTGATTTTGAGAGTACATTTATTAAAGCTAGAGAAAGTGAAACAAGGGCCTAGGATAGAAGCAGCTACAGGAGAGAACCTAGGCAGGGTTGCTTTGGCTCACTGAGAAGTCAGAGAAAAGGGGCCTTGGAGGCAGGTTCAGGGGGTTAGCGAGGGACAAGCTGCCACTACCCACTGCTCCCTTGGTTGCACATCTTCTGAAACTCCTTAGAGTTTAGGAGATATGTGCCTGTGGGAGAAGAAGAGAGGGGCAGGAAAGGCACGTGCATGCTCACTCCCTGGAGGTACAGTGCATGCACAGTCCTCTGTTTTGAGGGTTTTTATCCTCTCTCTCCCTCTCTCTCTCTCTCTCTCTCTCTCTGGCTGGAATCTTAGGGAAGGTCTCAGGGGAGGATTTCAGCAGAATATTCATCAGTTTTCCAGGTGTGTCCTTTCAGGGTCTTGGTAGCATTGATTGGTCAGTGCCAGGGTAGGGGGTCATTAGTCATTGCAGCTGGTCCTGGTGTTGCTCACCTAGTTTTCCTGCTTCTCTGGGCCTGGAGCTGAAATACAACTGAGACCTAGATGTT
The DNA here is from genome assembly GCF_054644295.1 of Miniopterus natalensis. NCBI lineage: Eukaryota > Metazoa > Chordata > Mammalia > Chiroptera > Miniopteridae > Miniopterus > Miniopterus natalensis. The sequence goes on along the minus strand of NC_142090.1, from coordinate 55,831,173 downwards.
ATCTCTAGGGAGGTGACCTTCTGTATCGGGCTGTAAATTGCTCAGCCAGTTTGTTCAGCTATCTGTCTCAGTTCCCTCATTCTACTTGCCAAGAAATTTTCCTAGCTTCTTACTATCCTGTCACAATATGAGTCAACCTATCTATTAAATGGCGATGAGTAATATTTTTCAAATGAAGCAGAGCAGCAGAACAGGTAGTCGGGTGGATGGGGGAGCAAAGAGTGTTACCACTTAAAACAGGGCAACCAGTCTCCAAGTGGTGGAATTATGTCAGGTATTTACATCAAGCAGGAATATAAGATACAGGTCATATTAATACAATCTTACTCACACCCTATGAAATTAAGTTTAAAAATATAGTGTGGTGTAAAACATTTAATTATATATGTTCTAGGCCATTAATTTTTTTTAAAAAAACCTCTATTTTAATGAGCATAGTAGAAATACAATTTATGTTACACTTTAAATATATACATTATCAAAGAAAAAACAACTCCCATTATTGGATCATCCAAATAGTCAATTTCCATCTGTAGGGTCACACAAGGATACAGCCCAATTCCCCCTCCCAGTCAGTGGAAAGGTATCTGCCTGGCCAGCGGCCACAAGGAGCCGAGCAGCTCAGACAGAGGTGTTTCCCACGTCCTTGAGGGCTAACAAGCCTCACCACACTCTCTGTTTGGCCTTGGTCTGCATGCAGGCCTTTCCCAGCAAGACTCCCTCCCTCTCCCTCTCCCCTCTTCTAGGTAAGCCCCTAGCCTACCTGGCCAAGTGTGGAAACTCCCCAACCAGCAGCTATTGGGTCTTCCCCAGATGCTAAGTAATAAAGGCTATGACTTTTCCCTCTGATCCCCCATGTGTGTTTTTTTTCCGACTAGCAAAGAACAGCACGGTGCTCCCAGGATTGGAGCTCCTACAGTACACCATCTAACACAATGTTTTTTTAGTATTTAAAATGTTTGTGAACTAACAAAAATGTGGGGAGAAAGGAGAATTACTTACAAAATGTACCTTATGAGACAACTTAATTAAAAAGTAAACTAATGCATGGCTTAAACATTAACACAACAAAAATGGTATTACCACAAATTTGTACATAAATTCCATAGGGTACTAGTAAAATTAATTATTAAATTAATCCATTAACCATGGACTGAAACGACTGACTTAGCTCAGTAACCTAACAGTTCATATGTGTCCGCTCCCCAAAAGAAATCTGTGAGCCAGTACTATCCTACAGAACTTTCTGCAATGATGGAATTGTTCTGCCTTGTCCAATAAGATAACCATTAGCCACACGTGGCTATTGAGCATTGGAAATGTGACAAATGCAACTGAAAAACAGAATCTCAAATTTTATTTAAATGAATTAATTTATACTTAACAGCCACAAGAGGCTAGTGGCTACTTATCCAGATATCACAGCTCTAAGTCCTGCCTCTTATATCCATTTTTTAATCTTCCATGTACCTGGTCCCCCTGTGTAGACAACTTAGGCTTTAGTTTTTACTCTAGGTCTACTTTTCTATCCTTCTATCCTCAAATTTTCTTCCTGAGCTGTTGCATAGCTGATTTCAGGAAAGTTCCTGGCCACTGCTGCTCAGCTCAGAAACACTGGCTGGCAGAGCACTGGTCTCTTTCCACTTGTCCATGATGAGAAGTGCGATACAAATGCTTTTGAAAAAAAGGGAACAGACAACTAAAAATCTTGTAAAACTTATTAGACACTAGACTTACCCAAAGCAAAGAGATTAAATCCAGTGATTTATCAAAAGCCACTTCCAAACCTAAAATTCTGTTATTCCAAACCCAAAATTCTAGGTAGACAAATGACAATTTCCAAAATTATATGGTACTTACAGAATAATCCCAGTACCCTAAACCTCACAGAAATCAACTCCCAAATCAAAGCATCCAAAGGGACTATTAAGAATAACACATGCAGCCAGTCCTTTGAATCATTGAGCAAAAGGGTGACTTTCTCTTTTCTGCTGTTCTTAAGGAAGACGCTTTAATACCAAAAGTATTATTTTCACAATTTGTTGTCATTCATAGAAACTTAGGTCACATATATTCTTATGCAAAATACTAGAGTAAGTCTTGCCCTCCATATTACATTGTTAAATCAGCTATGGCTTTTCAATGCCAAATGGATATTCATTTCCTGTCATTTGCCAGACTTTATACTTAACAATAGATATAATAAATATTATATTAATAGATATAATAATTTTAAATGTAGTATTTAACTGATACAGGAAGATGAAGTAAATATAGTAAGAAAACAAAATTTTACAGAAAGGTAAAAAGGTGGGTTGAACGTGTGTCAGACAAAAGTGAGTGCAGCTCACAAAGACTTACTGGTTTAGCAGGACATCAAAAATAAAGGATGTTCCAAAGGCATCAACTTGGAAGCTTGCCTGGTCAACATGAGTCAACTGCAATATTAAAAAGATAAAAGGTATTTATTATTCAGCATAGCGATCAGACGATAAGCATTTCTTATGATCACTTAAAAAAGGTTTACAATATCATAACTTAGAAAACCAATTGGACATGGAGCAAAATTTGCACCTTCTTAGAAGCCAAGCACTCACCAATCTGAAGTAAAGCACCACCTGACTCTGGAGGGCAAGTGCCCCACCTTTCTGGTTTATCTCAAGTAGATAGACATTTCATTTCCAAGAAGATCAAACTTCATTTAATTCTATATTAAATGACTGCTTTCTTTAAAATAAAAGCTTTGTACATTAAAAAAGAAATAGAGCAAAATATGTTCAATTCAAGAGTAAAATAATACTCTCCAGGTCCTCTGGACAGTATTATGCTAAGTGAAATAAGCCAGGAAGAGAAAGACAAATATCACATGATCTCACTTTTATGTGGAATCTAATGAACAAACTAAACTGACTAACAAAATAGACCCAGAGACATTGAAGCACAGAACAGACACGTTTATCAGAGGGAAGGGGTGGGGGTGGGGAGAGATTAACCAAAGAACTTATATGCATAACCCATGGACACAGACAATAGTGTGGTGAAAGCCTGGGGAGGGGGGGGGTGGGAGGAGGGTGTAGGGGATCAATGGGGGAGGGGGGGGACGGGACACCTGTAAAACTTTCAACAATAAAGATAAATTTTAAAAAATTAAATAAACTTTATGGCTTATAAGAGCAAAACGAAAGTAAAATAATATGGTGAATATGATCTAAAAAACCTCTTCATCCTGTCACACATAGTTTAAAAATATTTCAGTTCTAATTTACCAAACATAATTTCATAGAGGTTTCCATATCTTCCTAAGAGTGAAATTGAACCTCTGCACGTCTACTGCAAATATCGCCTACCAAAATTTTCTTGGGAATACAAAATCACTATTTCCCATGCCATTCTTGGAACTCCAAGGGCAAATCACAATGGACTCTAAACTAAAAAATATAGTGTTACCAATAACATAATATTAACATGTAGAACAATCATGTGCATTAACTGAAAAAAAGGAGGGAGCAAAACTGTTCATTCTGTTTGACTCCCCAAATACTAAGAATACCTATATCTAAGTAGTAGGACTAAGAATTTTTGAATTTTTTATTTATGTTTCTATAGTATCCAAAGTTTCTAAAATAAACATGTATAATTCCTACAGCGAGAAAAACACTATTTTAGAGAGAAAAAACATCTGAGCACCTGAATTTATGTAGCATATGAAGCAGATGGTGAACCAGTGCATCTTAGGAAGGAACATCTTAGGATTCTGTGGGGCATGAAGGGCACCTGAACCATCCCTGGGATTTTCACACACAGTAAACTACGGAATTAGGTGAAAGGAGAGCACTTAACTAATAATAATGAAGCTTTCTGGAAAAAAATAATTCTTCTGTTTTAAAATATTTAAAAGTAGTGGGGGTGGGGCTGGGCAGGTATGGCTGTTGGCTGAGCGTCTTCCCATGTACTAAAAGGTCGCTGGTCCAATTCAGTCAGGGCACATGCGCAGGTTGCAGGTTCAGTCACCAGGATCAATGTTTCTCTCCCTCTCTTTCTCTCCTTTTCCCTTCCTCTCTAAAATCAATACAAACATTAAGAAAAGGGGAAAAAAAGCAGTGGGGGTGGAACGATGCAATAGCTCAACTGCAAACGTATTCCAATCCTCATGAAACCCCAAGGATAAAGAAATATCTGAATACCTCTCAGCCTCATTAACTAACTCTTCATTCCTCCCAATAACACCCAGCTATCACCAAACTCTCACTTTTTTATTTTTATGATCATTAAAAATTACTTTCTTACTTCTGCTGTGAGCTTTTCTGAACCAGGCCCTGAGGTAGTGATCTTCACCAATGTCATTTCCCAGAAATAGCCCTATCCATCCTTCAAGACTTCGATCAAGCTCCTCCTTGTATTGGTCTGCCCAGGCTACCGTAACAAAGAACCACAGACGAGGTGGCTTACACAACAGAAATTTACTTTCTCAGAGTTCTGGAGGCTGGAATTCCAAGACCAAAGTGTTGGCAGATCTGGTTTGTCCTGAGGCCTCTCTTCCTGGCTTGCAGATGGCCACCTGCCCACTGTGTCCCCACATGACCTTTTCTCTTTGCATGTGCACCCTGGCATCTCTTTCTCTCCTTCCCCCCCCTTCATCTTTCCTATAAGGGCACCAGTCATATTGGATTAGGGCCCACATTTATGACCTCATTTACCCTAATTACCTCTTTAAAAGCCGTATCTCCAAATATAGTCATTACAGGGGTTAGGACTTCAACATATAAATTTTGGAGGGGACACAGTTCAGCTCAAACACTCCTCTTCTACAAAGTTGGCCCGAAGTGTAACAGCTTCTTTCCCCCCTCCTTCTCAGTACCGTTCAATTTGATATCAGGGCCTCAGTACTGACCAGCATTAGGTACTCGATAAGTATTTCTCGACTCACTAATTCATTTGAGTGTTTGTTTTATCAATCACCTGGATGAAGAACAAATGAACAGCTATAAATTAACTGCTTATAAAATGCAGTCCTTCCATCAGGGTTGTTCTTAATGCTATGTCAATGGATAATGTCTTTCTTCTTGTCTGAAAGCTCTTTGAGTTTCCAGAAGTGCTAGCTACCATGTTTTGGGAATGACAGAGGAAAGCTCGGCTTATCAGAATTGATGTCTCAATTAAAATAAACCTCTCTCTCCTCCATTTTCTCTCTGCATTTATTGCGGTGAACAGGACAGAGGCCACACCTTATTCATCATGGTATCATGATTACAGCTTGGATCAAGATAACATTACCATTTTTTTTCAGCAAGATATTTACTGTTTGCATTAATTCTGTCTAATTCTTATATTTTCTTTTTCCTGTAGCTTCACATTACATTTGGTATTTTATTTATTGATCTCACCCATGCATGTCCCAAGGAGAAATCCATTACTAAAACTCAAAAGAAAATCTATTGACAGCATGTTTAACTGCTGTTTATTAAAAAATGTTTGCATTATTGATAGGAATAGGAATAGGAATATATTAATATAGTTTTAATATACGGAAGGGTTCCTTAGACTGTATACAGATTGATTCAGTCAACAAACACCTACCTACCAAGTGCTGGGGACTATTTGGACTTGGCAGACAAGATGATGAAGAAGGCTGACCATGTTTCTGCTCTAGTGAGGTTTATCACCCAGTGGGTGGAAAAAAAGTGACAATAAAATGACAGAAAAACAATTAAATTAAAAATAAACATACTATTCTCAGATTTAATAAGAGGGTAAACAGGTGACCAGGGTAGAAGGGATTCCAGGTGGTCCTGGAAGCTTCTCTAAGGAGGTAACAACCTGAATGACTAGAAGAGATCTTTGGCAGACAGAATAATGGTCCCCAAAGATGCCCACACTCTGATCCCCAGAACCTATGAACCACCTGCCTTACGTGGGAAAAGGAACATTGCAGATGTGATTAAATCAAGGACACTGAGATGAGGACATTTTACTGGAATAACCAGGTGGGCCTAATCTCCCCGCAAGGGTCCTCATTAAACCAGTCTTATAAGGGTCGGAATGGGAGAAGGAGATATGATGATGGAAACAGAGATTAGAATGAGGTGAAGAGAAGGCTGTGTGCCAAGGAATGCTGTAAGCCTCCAGAAACTGGAAAAAGCAAGGAACAATTCTCCCCTAGAGCCTCCAGCAGGAGAATAGCCCTGCCAAGACCCATTTTGGGCCTTTGATCTCCAGAACTGTAAGACAATTGTTTTTTGTTGTTTTATGACATGAAGTTTATGGTAATGTATTACAGCAGCAATGGGAAACTAATATAGCATCTCTGGCAATGTTCTGGACATTTAAAAAAGCAGCTCCAATAAAGACTCGATTTCACCAGTGTGCAATGTCACTTTCCTCCACAGCTTCGTTATACTCCAGAGACTCGCAGACACCCATGAAGGCACAAGGATCAAACACAGGACTTGTGGTGACCACTAAAATGAATATTGACATGGTTTCCTCCCATTCCACGTGGTTGTCTACCATTCAGGAACCTACCCTCCCCATATGCCTGATTTAACAAGTATGCCAAAGAAAAGAAACATGTCTACTACTTGAGGTTATCTGGCAGAAATAATAAATGAAGTAGAATTACCCTGAATTCATGTGCTGCTAATAATCCAGTTTATTATTCAACACCACTGAAGTGAGGCAGGATGGCTCTGAGAAAATTCATTTTAGACCTTGCCTTTTTAGTTTAAAGGAAAAGAAAATGAATTTTTGAGAAGACAGAACTAGTATAATATCAGGATTTTCCTTTGGGGGTGGCAGCATGCCTAACATATATTGCCAAAGAAAAATTCTACCATTTATTAACTTTAACTTGAAGATTAAAAGCTAAATGGCTCTCAGAGATATTTGAAAAATATAATTTTGCGGAAATGCATTCTTTCAAATTACTACATAGGCAAGATTTGTGATTTGGAAAACTATTAATCAAACACTTAAATATCATATAATAATACTGAGAGAACTCCTAGAGCTCAGAGAATACAACATCCTTATTTTACAAATAAGGACACTGAGCCAGTGTGGGCAAATGTCCTTCCAAGGTCACACTGCTTGGAAGCAGAGCAGGCATTTAGCCTCCTGGCAGCCTTTTCCATCACGTTTCATCCTCGTTTCCATTCTGCAGCTCAGAGGTGCTTGTAGGCTTTACTGCATTCTGTTTTAGTGTTATGAAAATGTATTTTTAGAGCGTATAAAAAGAAAATTAAACAACGAAAAACAATCTTTAGAACTCTTTTTTTCATCCCAAAAAACTTTACCCCATCTAATACATGTTCTAAGGCCAATTTGATTACCACCTTAGAAATGAAGGATTATGGTTTAAAATATATGTGGAAATCCATCTTTAAAGGAAAAAAATTGCATAAGTATGGTAAAGTGTGTGGGTATTTGTGTGTTTCAAGGACTGAGACAAGTAGTGAGGTTGACATTTATAAAAGCCATGAAACAAAAGATTGAGGGGAAAATGCAAAAATATAAAATAAGCAGATGGCAAGCAAACCTAATAAATCAATATAATTACATAAGGATCATTTTAATTTCAAATTTCAAAAATGAATCATAGAATTTTAGGACCAGAAGAACCTGATACAATCTCCAGATTGAGGCTTGTTTATTATTCATGGGCAATAGCTGAAATTTAACTGTGAAGTTAATATAACCCCCCTGATCCTTTCATATTTTGCTTCTTGGCAGCCTGTCTTTTTCTCCTCATATCTCCTAGAGCCAATGAGCTGGGGACAACCTACATATCCCAAAGAGCAAATACAAATGAACTTTTCAAGACTGCCTTATTCATAACCAGTTTTTAAAGCAAAGTTGACACTAAAACTTTCATGGTAGAATCAGAACTTTCAAAGAGAAAGACAAGGTAATTTGGGTTATAATTAAGCTCAACTTGAATAATGAATCGATGAATTCCAGTGGATGGGAGTAGTGCCAGTCAAATGGTATTGTACAACACGGTAACTGTGAAAGTAATGAACATGATTAAAAAGAAGTCTTACTGAAATTAACAGAATCTTTAACTATTCTGCATCCTAAATACTTCTTTGCCTTGTGAACTTAGTTTTTTAATAAATACAATGCTAATTCCTGATGTCAAATAGACTTGAGTTCAATAAAAAAAATACAGCAATAATCACTCACATATATTAACCCTCTTTTTCTACATCAGAAAAGGCCAACTGAAACATCACCTTAACCTCACTATAATTACTTCACTGCCTATGTGAACTTCTGACAAAAGAGCACACGGAGACTAATACCACATACCTATTAACATTAAGGTTTCTCATTCTAGAATTTGTGTGGCCACATCAGCAAGATAGTTTTCCCCTGGTTAGTTAGTTAAGATATAGAACTAATTTTATGAAGCAGAACTGTTTTACAAAGGCATTTGTTAACAAAGGATTCTATCCAATAGTTCTACCTAATATATAAATTAGCATGATACATGTAAGAAAATTAGTGTTTTCTATTCATATATCTATTTCTATGACTTTATGTTAAATACCTCTCCCCTTTCCATCTAGTCAAGTCAATCATGGCTATAGTTTTCATTTAACCAAACTATTCATAAAATCCAACCTTCTGCATTTAGCATCATAAGAAAGAAACTGTCTGGCAGCAGGACATTTTCAAACAAAATGAAATAAAACAAAAAAGCACAGTCTTTAAAGTCATGCAGAGCTGGGTTTGAATTCTGGGTCTTTCATTTGTTAATGGAAAAAATTAGGGCAAATTGCTTAATGTCTATACACTGAAAGTCCTCATCTCTAAAAGAGCAAAAATAATAATATACAGTTTGTAGATTTATTGAGATAACTAAAGTGTAAGTCACAGTCCATTCAACCTTTATGGAGTACAAATCATACCTCAAAGGAAATATACAAGGCCCTGGGGATGTAAAAAAGAGTTAAACATGGTCCCTGCATCCAGGAAACCCACAATCAAAAAGGGAAGCTGCTAAACAAATCAGAGAATATTGCCTGGCCAGCATGGCTAAGTGGTTGAGCACTGACCTATGAACCAGGTGTTGATGGTTTGATTCCTGGTCAGGACACATGCCTAGGTTGTGGGCTCAATCCCCGGTGGGGAGCTTTCAGGAGGCAGCCAATCAATGACTCTCTCTCATCATTGATGTTTCTATCTCCCTCTCCCTCACACTTCCTCTCTCTGAAATGAATAAAAATATTTTTTTTTTAAAAGTTACTCTTTAAAAAAAAAATCACAAAATATTTAATAGTCTAATGACAGATATACGTACAAGACACAACAGCAGCCATCTGACTCTAGGGCGACAGTGTTGAGGAGGTGCTGCTCAGGAGACAATGAAGAAAAAGCTCTCCAGGCAAAAGGACAAACAAAGGCACAAGAATGGGAACTGTTCAGCACATTCAGGGAACTGTAAGAAATGCTGTATTCCTGAGGCATAAAATATGAGGCATCTGCTGTTGGAAAACAGGCTAGAACTACAGATGCCAAAGAACTTCTAAACCAGTGGCTCTCGATCCTGGCTGCACATTAGACTTGCTCAGGAAGCTTGTTAAAAAATATCAGTGCTTGGGCCCCAAGCTCAAAGATTCTGATTCTTTTAGTCTGGGGTGAATCCTGGGCACCAATATTTTTTAAAGAGCTACCCATGTGATTCGGAGGGTGGCCAAGGGTTAAGAACCACTATTATAAACCAATTTAAGAAATGTACTCTTCATCCTGAAAATAACAAGAAATGGATGTAAAGGCCTTTGAGATAATAGTGTCCAATAACCAACAGCTCCCTTCCCTTCCCTTCCCTTCATAATTTATGACCAAACATGTTTAACTCTCAAAACTGTTATCTACTTGCTGAATTCCCACATATTTCTTGCAAGTAAAGTCTATGTTCTTTTGACAATTTTATTGCCTGACTTTTGTTCTTGAGTTCAATCAAATGAACAAACATTTGATTAAACATTTAAAACATTAAAAAAAGTTTTGAACATAAAAAATAAATAAATAAATAAAGGAGGGGAACAGTAGGAGAAAGCCAAAAAAGAGGAAGAAAGAATTCCATCTGGTGGCCTCCCCAGTTAAATGAGGGCCTAGAGGTTTCCAGAAACATCTCTATAAGCACCTTACCATACTGCCTCACACACAGTAGGCTCTCAACACACTTTTTTTCTAAATAAGAAAAGGAGCAATATATTGAAATTCCCATGATATATATATACATATTTTTTAAAGAATATATTTTCCATTGCTTTTCAGAGAGAGTGGAAGAGAGAGAGAAAGAGATAGAGAAAAAAATAACATAGATGTGAGAGAGACACAGTGATTGGTTGCTCTCCACACACACCTGGACAGGGGCAGGGATCAAGCCTGCAACCAAGGTATGTGCCCTTGGCCAGAATCAAACCTGGGACCCCTCAGTCCAGGGGCAGATACTCCAACCACTTAGCCAAACTGGCCAGGGCTCCCATGGTATATTTTAAAGAGCTACCCACGTGAGTCTACCATGTAACCAATTCCCATGGAGTTCTCCTCTTATTGAACTTGCTCTCTAATTCAAATTCCAGTTCTTGATGTTGACTTTACTTGATGTAAAAAATTTTTACAACTGATGTAAATATAATGTAAACATGTTCAGTTGATGTGAACACACCCTTGTTTTAGGATGTATTATTATCCCAGTACAGAGATTATGTCATGTAGCTCTCAGTACCCAGGAACCCCTGGGTTAAGCCACATGTACAACAAAAAAATGGCTTTCCTTAGATAAGGTGAGCTCTTGAGAGGCATTCCCTGAATTTGCCTTGCTGAGTTTCCAATTCTGAGGGCACTGAAAGCCCTTGATTCTATGAATCCCTGCAGCCCAAGGGCCCTTCTTTCCCATGGCCCCTGCTCCAAAAGCTGGAGCAGAAAGACTGTGCAGATATGGCACCGTCTTCAATTTTCTCATCTCCATTCAGGAAGTCAGGCAGCCTCATTACCTATTTATGCTCCAGCTGTCTTCTGATAAATCAGTCTCTCCATCATCTTGGCCATTAACCTTCCATTACTAGGCCTTCAATTTAAGGCCTGACCAAGAAAATGCTTACTCACCTAATCCTGAAAGTCAAAGCCTTTAAGATCTTCAGTAGCCTGAGAACAATACAAAATGCAGTCATATTGAGCTGTAATTAAATCTGAATGCAAGGAATCCCAATATTTGGATGCAACGAAGTCAGGAGCCACAATCCCTCAGATGAATCAGCTCTGGGAAACTGATACTAGTCCTTAATGCAAGAAAGGCTTAGGAGAAAGATGAGACCTTTTCCTGGCCCCGCTATTGACTTGATAGCTGATTTAGAGTAAAGTTACTAAAACTTACTATGGGCTTCATCTTGTTATTCCCCGTATGTAAACTGAAAATAGTATTAATTATAGGATGCTATGAGAAAAACGCTTTAAAATTGTTTATAGTCAAAAGAATATATGAAATCCTGTTGCAAAGAATAATGTTACCGAAAGCTAAGTATAAGACAGGCAGAAAGAGCAGAGGAGGGAAAGGAATAAGCAGTTTCACCATTACATTCTCAAATGAATAACTAGTCATTTCAGCTCTAAATCAGACAATTTTAAAAGCAGGCCTGGAAATAAGGGCTGTATCTGCCAGCTGGGTCACAGTCTCTCCTGGAGGCAACATAAAAAATAGGCCAAGTCCAGAGAATTAAAAAAAAGAATCTTCACATCAAGATTCTCTTCACCCAGTTCTGTTATGTCAATGGGTTTTTGTTTGATTGCTTAATTTCATCTTCCTTATGTAGGCATTAGAGGCATCTGACAATTAAGGCTCACTGCCACAAAAAGGCCGGCTCCAAGTGTTTGAGGAAAAAAATCAGAAATATCACTGAGTAAAATCCCATCATGAACAGTTGGTACATAAGCATTCCATAGAATTTTCATTGGGAAATAAATTTGCATAGGTAAAAAGCCTTTTTCTCTCCTAGAACAAAGACTAAAACTACATAATTCTAGAAGGCTTTCTACTCACACATATACAACACATATACATACACACATACATATATACATATATGTATACATATACATACTAAACTTTAAAAAAGAACCAGATTCATTCTTTACTATCTCAACTGTCCAAAACTTTTCCAAGAACACAGTCAAGGAAAAATCTAAGTAAAATGTTGCAAAAGCAAAGCTCCTGCTTAAAAGAAGGGGAGGAAAGGCAGTAAGTCTCTAACGTCAAGGATATTCAAAAAATGTTTTTTCACCTCTAACTTGACAGTCACCTACCAAAAGCATTCTTTATCAGGAACACAATGAGAGAATTCCAGACACATGAACCCCTGCAAAAATATTTCTTTTGTTGTTGTTTTATTTCCCAAGTAGCTAAAATAAAAATTGGTACGAAGAACAAACTAGTTATTCCACAATGATGCGGGGAAGAAAAGAATAGAATGTGTGTGTGTCAGAGAGAGAGAACAGATTACCAGCCATCTCTGAGGAAACAAAATGCAAATGATGTACTGTAGAATTATATACCTGAAACCTACATAATTTTATTAGCCAATGTCCCCCCAATAAATTCAATAAAAATAACTTTTTAAAAAAACCATGGCATCTTTCAATACATGTATAGATTAGAACATAGCAAGAATCTGCTACCAAGATTCAAAATGACATGAATCTGCCCCCAAAACTCTTAAACTGATGGGCTCCCACATACTACCAGCTGGTGTCTCCAGGCTGCTTTGAAGGGTAACTCCTTACCCTTAAATTACAGGAAAATTGAAAGAATCCATTTGTGATGCATGTTTGCGAGAAAACACAAATACCCTATAAGAAAATTGTGTTACATGTGCTGCATTACATGTATCTGGTCTATAGTCTTTCTGGGACACTGACTTCAAAAACATCTGAATCTAAGGAAATTAAATGAGTAAAATTTTTCAAACAGTTTACTAAGAAAAATCTAAGAGGTGGCAAAATAATGAAATTATTCTGTTGGATAACAGTATAAGCACAGAACCAGCTCAAACCGGTCTTATCCTGCCTATAACCAGATACTGAGTTGTTTTTCAAAAACAACAGAACAAAACCACAAGTCAGGCAGCAGAAACATGTGCAGAGGAGGAATTTTTGACCCCAAATAGCAGCCATATCCAAAGTATTACCCCCTATCCCTTATTTAATCAAAGAGCTGAGACTTGACCAGGCTCAGTCATCACCATGTCCCTTTCAGAAATGAAAGGTCCATAGTCCAGGGAGATCTGCTGCTGAAGTCCCGTACCATATCTCACCATAAATGGTCCAATTCCAAAGCCCTCCAATTGAAACCTGCCCACCAGCACTTCCACTACCATCCCATCCTTCCCTAACCCCTTAAATGCCATTCCCAATCCTCAACTGGGAGACAGATCTGAGCCTTGCCTCCTCCCTACTTGCTGGTCGGTCGTCCTCACAATAAAGCTTTTTCTTTTCTCAAAAGCCGATGTACTAGTATTGGCTTCTATATGCATCGGGCAGTGAGCCCTTGATTGGTAATAAGAGTAATGAACAAAATGCTAAAAATTACTTTTACTTACACCTCTATTATTTATTGGCATTAGTCACTATTTAGCTCCTGCAATAAATAAACCAATCTTGTCACCTAATCCTTACCACTAAACACTTTCCCTATTAAAGGGAAATGCCTTTTAAAAATACATTGACTGTAAATAATCCCTGAAAGCAGGAACTTCTAAGAGGTACTATTATTAGGAGAAACAGAAAAAATCAACAAATCAAGTCACATTATCTATTGTACGTCCAGTAGTGCTTGCGCATAAATGTGTGTGCGCACAAGTGTGTATACATTATAGCCAAGAAAGCTTGCAGCTGACTGTAACTTGAAAAGTAATTGCTCCTTTAAACAAGCTAACTGTGTAATGCTGGTGATTCCAACTCCAAAAAGCCTAAACAGAAGGAATGACTGCAGCCCTAGGAGAGGGAGATACGACACAGGTCATCACTAAATTGTTTTATAGACCTGGGACAAGCTAACAGGGTCTAGTGACGCAAAGTCAGAATCAAATGTAGACTGTCCCTTAGCCCTGAAATATAGCTCCACCCAAGAAAAAAACATAACTTTGGAGATTTCTAATTATTTTTATGACTTTGTGTCTGAACATAAAAAGAAAAGAAAATCCTCAATCTCGCCACTCTTTTCTCCACTGACATGAACTCAGTTCTTGAGAGGAATAATTTCGTGTAAAAGGCTGTGGAAAGGATAACCTAATGGAATCGCAAGGAGCTGTGGCCTCCTTAGGGCAGGGTGGTGGAGCTTGGGAACCACTAGCTAAATTAGAGACATTCATTTCTCCCTCTGCTTAAATTCTCGGTCTTAACAACGGAGGGCACAAGCTGGGGCACTAAACTGTTTTCAATGTTCCATACACGGTGTGGAACACCCAGGGGCCTATGCTGTTGATGCGTTTTGAAATAAAGCTGAATAAACCAAACTCTCTAGGTGTTGCCTCTACGGGGGGAAAATTAGAGCAATTTTAATGAGGCCTCCATGCATCTTACATGCTGAGTTAAAGAAGGGATTCCTACAAGACATCCTGCTTCTCTTTTATAAAGGAAAGAGGCTGGGCACAGTCATTCTTTCTGTCCGTTTTATGATCGTTCTGTACCCCTTGTTGCTCTGAAGAATGTAGACTTTGAAGTAACACAGAGTTCATTTTTCAATTATTTTTATTAAATGATACACTGGGAGAATGTATTCTCTTCTGAGGAGTGTGGAGATAGTTGCCCTGAACTACCCCCACTGAGTTTCTGGGAAGCTGTCTCCTGGCAAGGACTCCTGGCTAAAACATTCCCGTGATAAGCATCCTCAGCAACCTGCCACCAAGCCGTCCTCTTTGTCCTTCTGTGGCCTCCTCTGCATACTCTACCATCTCCACTACACCACGTCCTGAACCCCCACCATGTGCACAGGACTCCATGGGAACCATACACAGTACTGCCCACACATATTTATCATCTGGAAAGAAATGTTACCACTATGCAAGGCAGTAATCGAATCCGTGCTAAACTCTCTTGTACTAAAGAGTTTTCCCTCTGTTTTAAAACTGTGAGCAGTTACTTACTAAAAGCTGCAGAGGGCAGTGGGTAAGACTCCAGATTCTAGAGCCAAATTGCCTGTTTCAAATTCTGCCTCCATCCCTTCTCAAACTGAATGACCTTGGGCAAGTGATTCACCTCTCTGTGCCTCAGTTTCCCCATTTAGTAAATGGACAATAGCACCAACCTCTGAGGATTGCTGGGAAGACTGAATACATGTAAAGTGTGCTATTTATTATTGTACCACATGAGCAGCAAAAGTCTGAGCATGTGTGAACAGGATTTTGTGTTACATCCAGGAGTCAGAATTATTCTTGCTTCTCCCTTGTCACTTCCAGATGACAGCTCCTCTTTCACTCTCTCTTTGAGGTCCATGCCTTACAGTTACAGCACCCTCCAGTCTCAATTCTGCACCAAGCGCCTCCGTATTCCCAACACTTAGCGCCTTGCTTGGCACAAAGTATGTGCTCACTTACAAATGTGATACGAATCTGACAACTGCTATCTCACCATAATATGAACAAAAGTTATTTTGCAAATTGTAATTATGCAAAAACTGGAAATAGCTCTCAGAAATATCACCATAATAAAGGTTGCTTTCTTTGCTAGCTCTCTAGTAGTTATAAGCACTATTTCTGTTATATACAGAGTATAACCATTATCAGCATATGCATTTCGCTGACTTTCCTTGAAAACGTCCAACCTGTATTCCTGTGCATTGTATTCAACCAACATTTGTTAGTGACTGACTACATGACTTGAAATATGCAGTATCTATAGTTCAGAGGGAGAAAGCTGGAACTTTGAGCTGTATGGAACCTCAATAAGTTACGTGATTCATTTCCCACCTGTGAGGAAACAAACATCTACTCAAAACCATTTTGAAAAAATGATTGCTGAGCCTATTTTATAAGCTCTTGAGACAGTTCTTCAACCCCTATTTGAAGTCTGTCAGTCCTAATGCTGAATCATCTTATTTTCCTTCTTAAATAGCTAACAAAACTTTCTTAATGCAATTTAGGCCTATTTCCTCCATTTGTGAAACAGGATGTATTCAAAGATGACTTGGAAATATGCCTCTCATCAGTAGGCACAGTAGAAACAATCTGCTTCTTTGTAAGCTTTATGGCAGGCCAGCACTAAGATTATCTACTAACCACACAGGATAAAACATCCTGCAAACAGAGTGATCCACAGCCATGTATGTACTAAACATAAAGGGAAATACATTCAAGTGCATAGAAGTAATTCTGTCTTGCAAAGAAGAATCCAAATGCATTGTATTGTGGGGAGTTGGTGGGGATGGATTACATTCAGCCACCACAGTGAAAATTTGTACAGTCTTCTTTAACGAGATAATATAATCCTTTGAGAACACAGAATGAAACTGAAAATACTGCCAGAGGTCTGGATAATTCCAAATATTTCCCCCAGTACAGTTTTCAATGAGACCTCTGTCACCCATTTTCATTGGATTAGTAGCCTTGTTATTCATATTGAAAAAACAAATTCTAGCCTTGAGGTCATTGTACTGGCTGTCCTCTCATCCTGCAGTGCTCTTCCTCAGATACCTGCCTGGTTCACTCCCCTATTTTCAAGGTTTTTCCCAATGTCACCTTCTCTATGAGGCCTAATGAACCACCCTATTAAATACAACCTATCTCTCCACATTCCTCTTGTACTCCCAATAACCATTACCATTTATATATTTTTTCTTTCCATAGTACTTACCACCCTCCAATAGGCTATATAAGTTATCATGTATTATGTTTTTGTCCACCTACTATAACATAAGGCCCATAAAGAAAGAAATTTGGGGATTTTTTATTCACTCATATATCTCAAGGGCCTACGACAGTGCCTGACACATAGTAGTAGGCCCTCAATAAATATTTTTGGAATGAATTTTTTAAATGTCAGTTCACAAATCAAATCACAGAAAATAATTCCAACACACACACAACAGACACAATATTAGTGTCACCCAAACAATTATGGAGCCTTCATCTGAAAAATAAAAGAACCAAAGTAGAAATTTTAATTGCAAAACTGGCAAGTTTAAACATCTTAAGAAAAGGTACAAGAATCAAAGTCTATTAAATATTTGCAATCTTCTCGGTTCCCTCATTACTCAAAGATAGGATGACAAAAAGAGAAATCAAGAACCTCTAGTTCTAGTGAAAACACGCTGCAGAGTACAGGAGCTAAAAAAGGCATGATTAATAGCTCAAGCATAACTAAAATACCCAACTGTACAAGGGCCAGAAGGTACAGAGACAAGTACAGCTGTTTTTCTCAAGTGAAATGGGGCGACTACACTGACCCAATGGCATATGGAGATGGGATGTTCTGCAAAGGCTCTCCACACAGACACTCCACTATCAACCCCAGAAACAATAATATCCGCACTCAGAGCTCCTCTTTTCTTCAACACTTTCTGCAGTGAGCATATGATACTAAAATAAAAGCAGACGGACATCTTCTAACCTAATTATTTCTTAAGAGAAATAACACAAACAACTAACTTTGGAATAACAGATTTTAGAAAGACTGTTTGTTGAAAACTGTTGGAGGTGCAGGAACACATGGTTGATTGATTAAGTGCTGAAATATTTATTAAATATGGGAATCCACTGCAAGAAAATGGAAGTTCTTTCATTGAGCTGAAGGCTACATCTGAATGCTGGGCCCAGAGTCGTCTCGGGAAGAGGCTGAGCAAAGCAACTTATGATCACAACTAGTTCACAATGGGACCAGAAAAACAAATGAATGATAAAAAGTGAAGAGCAAAACAGAAAGGGAAAACAGAGAATTAAAATGACTAAAACTGCCTGGCCAGGCATGGCTCAGCGGTTGAGCATCGACCTAGGATCCAGGAGATCGCAGCTTGAGTCCTGGTCACAGCACATGCCCAGGTTGCCAGCTCAATCCCCAGTTGGGGGCATGCAGGAGGCAGCCGATCAATGACTCTCTTCATCGTTGATGTTTCTTTCTCTCTCTCTCCTTCTCCCTTCCTCTCTCTGAAATCAATAAAGACATGTTTAAAAAAAATTAAATGACGAAAACTTTTATTAAAAGCTATGTTAAAAACCACTGAATTGTACACTTCAAAAGCATTAATTTTGTGGTACATAAATCATGTCTCAATAAAGCTGTAATAAAAACTGCACTGAAAATGAAAACTGTTGTAACAAATACATTTCAGATGCAAGTTGATCTTAGTTTTCACAGAAGAGGAATGGACTTAGGTTATAATAACTGCTACCCTCTATAAAATTTGGGGAGCCCTTTCTTCCTCAAATGTCTGTTCCTTTAGAGTTTTACATTTTGAAGTTCTTCAGACAAAACAGGTTTTTTAAAAAGAAACTAAAACAAGATATTAAAATAGAGCATTTCATTCTCTAATTCAGTTAAAAATATAGATTCTAAACTCAGCCTAGCTTGGGAACTAGGAGTCCAACCTTTTACCTAGCTGCCTCTTCACCTCTTGGTGGCCTGCTCTCCTTTCCCTTCCTTACTTCCCTGCAGGGAAGAGCCCTATTCAGAACACAGACGACTGAGGCTTTAGCTTATGCAGAGATGTCTCCCATCCCAAAGTAAAGGAGCTGCGTGGTTACTCATCCATTTAAAAAAAATAAATCCCACGTGATACCTGAGCTAGTATTATGGGGGGAAACAAGACTAACTTTTGGTTTGCTAAATTCCTGGAAATAATACAGTGAGAACAAAGATGGAACTCAAAATTAGCACCAGGGTCCAAATCATTCTACTTTCCAGAACATTCGACATAAATCAGCTCTTTAAAATCAGAGAAATCCAGTGATTTGTGTACAGAAAACATTATATACTGGTTTTATATCAAGAAATGATAATTATGAGAGCTAAAAAAAAAAAAAAAAGAACATTTATTGAGCTCTTACTATATGCCAAATGTTCAGCTATAAGCTTTGTGTGTATTATTTCCTTCAGTATCACAATAACGTCTGAACTTGGTACTATTCTTTTTTTTTTCTTTTTTGTTGTTGTTGACACTCTTGCAGATATCCCCATTTTCTCCCTGGATACTATTCTTATTGCTATTTTATTGGTGTAAAAACACGGTTAGAGAAGTTAAGTGTGTGCCAAGTTCATGCAGTTAGCTAGGGGCACAGTGGGTTTGAATCTATGAAGTCTCATTCCAGGTCTTCTCTTAATCACTATCTTTTAATACTTTTTAAAGAACAATACTGCATCAGGGATTTGTTTTACTAAAGTTTAAGACTTATTATAAAACTGTAGCAGGTTCTAGAGTAGTTATGTAATACACAAACACAAAGAATCATGAAGGAAAGGGTCAATATGGATAACATCAAAAACATTTTTCTTAATCTGTTACAACAAATGATACCAGGAGAATGAATAGATAAGCCACAAAATTTTTAAAAAGTATTTGTAACAGAGATAACTAATAATAGAAGAGAATCCATAACATATTTAAAACACCTGTAAGTCAATACAAATATCCCACTAGAAAAATGGGGAAAGTATGTGATTAGGTCATTCAGACAAGAAATATAGTCCCCAAAGGTGTTCTAGCTCATTAGTCATCAGAGAAATGCAAAGTAAAATAATTAAACACCATTTCACACCCACAATATAGTTAGACATTTAATAGGCTTATGATCCTAAATAATGATGAAGGTGGGGATGCACAGAAATTCTCATGCACTGCTGGTAGAATGTAAATTATTATTTCACTGTGTGATGAG
The DNA here is from genome assembly GCF_054644295.1 of Miniopterus natalensis. NCBI lineage: Eukaryota > Metazoa > Chordata > Mammalia > Chiroptera > Miniopteridae > Miniopterus > Miniopterus natalensis. Next base: position 55,811,305 of record NC_142090.1, on the reverse strand, counting down.
GCAATATGTAGAAAAGTTGAAAAGGTACAAACCCTAGGAACCAGCAATTTCACTTCCAAATATATGCCCCACAGAAACACATGCACATGTATATATCATCGGCATACGCTGCTTATCAGAGCAAAAAATTGGAAACACTCTATAAATGTCACTGAAGGGAAAACACATAAATGGTAGGTTTATAAAATGGAAAGCCAGATAGCAATAAAAAAGGATGGGTTCAATTATTTTATCTGTATCAACATAAGAGATTGAAAATCAAAGTTGAGAGGTGGCAAAAGGATCTGTATGACACCAAATATGTACATTTAAAAAACACACAGTTACATTTTTTATGTAAATATTTATGTAGTATCAGTATGAAAACAAAGCCAGGCAAGATGACACCAACTGCGAGGTAATTTCCTCTGGGAAGGGAGGGAAATGAAAGGAAGGAGAGCATCACCTAAATCTATAATGTTATGTCCTTAAAAAAAAAGAGCTACTAAATTTTGTTGACTCTGGATGATGAGTACAAGAATGTCTGTCACCTTATTCTCTCTACTCTTTTGTATGTTTAAACTATTTCAAAACATAAACTTTTTATAATTATAAAAATAAGAAATTTTCACAAGCACCTTCACATGGTTGCTTTCACTGATGCCACATAACAGCTAAGGGGTGAGTAGCACTACCCTGGCCTGGTGGCTCAGGGAGTCAGAGCACTGTCCTGTACACCGAAAGGTTGCAGGTTCAGTTCTGGGGAGAACACATACCTAGGTTGTGGGTTCAATCTCAGGTCTAAAACAACCATAGAGAGATGTCTCTAACACTATTGTCAGTAAAAGCACAAGAAACAAAAATTAATGGCTGGCCCGGCCGGGACTGGCTTAGTGGTTGAGCGTCCACCTAGGATCCAGGTGATCGGGGTTCGATTCCTGGTCAGGGCACATGCCCGGGTTGTGGGCTCAATCAATGACTCTCTCGTCATTGATGTTTCTATCTCTCTCTCTCCCTCTCCTTCCCTCTCTCTGAAATCAATAAAGATATATTTAAAAAAAAAAAAAAAATTAATGGCTGGAAGCTTCCAGCAGGCACACGTTGACTTAACCTTCTAAAACCTGTTCCCAGAGCTGCCTCATAGGTATTAGGCTCATCTGTCAGGAATCCTATAGGACAGTTTTTAAATCCATAGGTCAGATCATGACCCATTACAGGGCTCTGAAATCACTTTAGTGCAGGCCAGGATAAAAATCCATGGCCCGGATTTTTTAGAACATGACAAAAAAAAACAGAGTGAAAAGTACACTGCTACATGTATTAAGGAAAAAAGTATTGTTTCAAGACGACTTGCTTTGATTTTTGGTGTATGTTTTTATATGTTTGCACAAAAACTTCTACACAAATGTTCAGAGAGCATTATGTATAATTCCCCAAAAGTGAAAAAACACACACAAGTATCCATCAAAATGAATGGATTCAACAATAAAAAGGAATGAAGTAAAAACACATGCTACAATATGAATGAACCATGAAAACATCACACTAAATTTAAAAAGCCAGTCACAAAAGAGCACATAGTGTAGGATTCCATGCATATGAATTGTCTAGAATAGGTAACTCTATGGAGACAGAAAGTAGATTAGTGGTTGCCTAGGGCTGGGTTTGGGGGCAGCAGTACTGGAGAGAGTATGGGGAATGTATATGAGGCTTCTTTCTGAGGTGATGGAAATTTTTTTTTTTTAATCTTCACCTGAGGATATTTTTTCCATTGCTTTTCAGAGAGAGTAGAAGTGTGGGGGGGGAGACATCAATGTGAGAGAGACACCTTGATTGGTTGCCTCACACACACACCCTGCCTGGGGCAGGGATCAAGCCTGCAACCAAGGTACAAGGTATGTTCCCTTGGCCAGAATCGAACCCAGAACCCTTCAGTCTGCTGGCCGACGTGCTAACCACTGAGCAAAACTGACTAGGACGATGGAAACATTTTAAAATTGACTGTGGTGATGACTGCTCAACTGTTTGATTATACTAGTAAACTTCAAGTTGAATATTCTTGTTAAATAGGTAGATTCTATGATATGCAAATACCATTTCAATAAATCTCTTATAAAAACTGTATTTATAATTAAAATATGAATTACTTTGCTCCTGAGATTATACTAGGTCAACAGGAGTTATGAAAACTGTTTAAGAGTTCATTTCTGTTGGTCAGCTACCTGATCTTACCATTTTGATGGAACCTCCTCCCCATCATGAGCCCTTATTTTCTCTCCTGATCTTAAACCTACTTTCAGATCCTTCACTTACACTAAGATATATATATGCTCAAAAACAGCACAGAGTGCCATCCTTGCCGGTGGTCTCTACTTATTCTAAAGTAACTGTTCTCTAACATGTTCTTTCTGCTTTCAATCAGATGTGCACACCTCTTAGAGGCATGGAGGTTTCATGGAGTAATAGTACTCTATGCACAATATGTACCATCTGTGAAACAAAGACAGTAAAATATTTTATATTAACATGTTAGTCTCTAAAAGAGGTAAAAATTGGGGGGGAAATTAAAATAAAACAATATTAGACAAGAATGTATCTGGAAATTATCTACCAAAGAGAGAGAGAGAGAGGATGTTGTCCTCAGTTCAAAACTACAGTTAAAGAAAAAAAATCAAAACTCTGAAAACAAATATCACGGGAGTCCTTGGCTGAATATGTCATATGAGTCCAGATCCATGAAAAATACTGTATGTCACTCTCCCATCACTGTGTCAAAAAAAAATACAGCTCCAGGGAGTAAATGGCAAAATCTGGTGAATAAAGTCACACGCACAAAGGTCAAATAGCTTGGATTTCTTTTTGAGAGAGACTGACATGAATGATTTTGTCACAGTGACAAGGCAGCCGAGACAGCGAGGCGGCTTTATGTGGTAGAATGACAACACGCCTGTCATCGTCTGAGTTCCCACCACTTTCTCCAGTGTCCCCTCTCCTTGGTATGCTTCAGCCTTTCCTAATAAGCCGCACCTCACCCCGATGCCATTCAGGCGCTAGCAGGGATGGAATTGGCACAGACCCTCGCATGCCGTAGCCAGGGTGGCCCTGCTGGGCCGGCAAGAACACAAGCAGGGGGAAGAGGGAGGAAGGGGCCAGAGACCAGGCACAGATGTGGAAGGAGGCCCATCCTCCTCTCAAACCCATCCCAACAAAAGACATTCAGAAAGAGATGCCCTAACTGTTGACAATACATCAAAAGTATATAAAATCAGGAACATAAATGGCCACCGAACTTTTTTTCTGCATCTTTGAGACAGAAAATTCAAACAGAGGTAGACCAGAAATATTTGCTGAGCATCAGGCACAGAGCCAAGCAGTAAAGAAACAATGCTGAATACGAATGACAGTTCCAGCCTGAGATTACAGGCTATCTCACAGGGACACCTTCCATTAACACACCCAAGTTATCAGCGCTTTGATCTCCACCCCCAAACCACACTCACACACACATAAGCAGGGACGATTTTATGACAAGCTTATGCGGCACGTTTTACTTTCAGCATACCTATAAAAGTGCCTCATCATTCCTTAATACTGAGTGTGAATCCTGTAGCAATGTGGCAATGGATCATTCTGGAAGACTCTGAGAAGTGACGTGCTCAGCAAGTGTGGAGAATGAACTGAGACGTAACTCAGTGTTTAAATCTAGGGGGTTATGAGCTACGAGAACAGGAGAATGATTTTAGAAAGGCAATTATTCCAGCAGTGAAGAGCAGAAGGGACACTTGAATCCACACCCAAAGAAAAGAATGGAGAGAGACAATTTAAGGGGAACAAAAGAAACAAACAGGAAAAAGAAGAAACACACATCAAAAAAAGACAGAAACAAAACCCCAACCAACCAACCAAACAAAAAAAACAGGCTTAAAGGTAAGTAGTTAAGTGCAAAGCTTGTTGAACTATAACACATTTTCCAAATCCCAAAATAAGTCAAGTCCAGCAACGTGCAGCAGGAATGGTTCCCAACCCAACACTGAATGTAAATAGCCTTTCAGAGACTTGTTTTTTACTGTAGCTGCTAAGAGAAAAAGAGGCACTTGACAGAAATAGAGTGGTCATAAGGAAAAGAGCAAGGCTAAGTTCACAAGAAAATGACAAATGGAAAGGAGCAACAGGAAAGTGACAGAACCTGTACTGAGAGAGGAGAAAAGAAAGAGATGGACAGAAAAAATAAGAGATAACTGACCAGAGAAAACCTCATATGACAAGAGAGATCTGGGGGCCTAAGAATGCAACAGAGCTCTATAAGTCATGGCATCAGTGATCTCATTGTCAACATTTATTTGTTGAGCCCTTGGTACGTACAAGGCTCTGTGCTCAATGAGGATGCATGCCTTCACTCTATGTTTTTCTGTACAATTAAATAAACATAAAATAATGTTTACCCTATCACCCTAAGACAACTGAAAACTTTATGATTTCATAATCAGAACATTTAAGAAATGTTTTAACCAGACAAAACAGACTTCAAAACAAAGGCTATAACAAGAGACAACTAAGGACCCAGCAATTCCGCTTCTGGGTATTTATCCAAAGAAACCTAAAACACTAAATTTGAAAAGACATATACAGCCATGTGTCCATTGCAGCGTTATTTACAGTAGCTAATGTAGAGAAGCAACCTAAGTGTCCATCACCAGATGACGGATAAAGAAGAAGTGGTGCCTATCTATGCACAATGGAATATGACTCAGCCGTAAAAAAGAATGAAATCTTGCCATCTGCAACCACATGGATGGACCTAGAGGATACTGCGCTGAGTGAAATAAGTCAGACAGAGAAAGACAAATGCCATATAATTTCACTTATATGTGGAATCTAAAAAATAAAATGAACAAGCAGAACAGAACAAAACCCCATAGATACAGAGAACATTTTGACTGTTGCCAGATAGGAGAAGGGTTGGAGGGATGGGTGAAAAAGGTGAAGGGATTAAGTACAAATTGGTAGTTTTAGTTTTTGGGTTTTTTTAGAATAGCCATGGGTATATAAAGTACAGCACAGGGAGTACAGTCAATGACATTGTAATAACTACGTATGGTGTCAGACATAGGTTGGATTTACCAGGGTGATCACTTCGTAAGTAATATAAATGCCTAATCACTGGGTTGTATACTCAAAGTAATATAATATAATACGTCAGCTGTAACTGAAAGATAAAAAAATTACTAAAAAAAAAATGTCCTAAACAACTCATTAATCAATGACCTCAAGTAGATTTCATATTAAACTGGTTAAGTTATGAATTAATAGTACTTTTCCTTCATTAAATATGAGAGAACATTGTCTATGCAAGATCATTAAGAACTCTAAGAACATCATGCTAAACTTACCTCAGAAACTAAATGAGAATTCTCAGTATCTCAGCACCAATATTCATTCTTCCCCCATTTTTATCCTCGAGTGTCCTGAGAAGCAATGAAAATTGCTATACACCATGGTTTGAAATGGCCTTATCTCTAGTCACTTACCCAATCAGAAATAGCTTCACCTTTGGTGATAGCAATGAATACTTCTTGAATTTCTCCACTGTCTTATCAATCAGTATCCGTCCAAATTTAAAGGTACTTTCATGAGGAAATAAATTTGAAAAACAGCAATGTAGGGTGAAAGTTTTGACTCAGGGCTGCAAAATTGTTCTCACATTTTATGATTTTGTACAGCTCATTTAGCTTTAATAAACAGTACATGTATAATCTTGACTGCTGCTACCTATTACTGCTGAGGACTACTGCTGGGTTCCTGGCCAGACCCATGACAGGATACTCCAAAGACATTCAAAATCCACTAGGGAATTTGTGGAAATCTGTAGAATCAGGTTCTGTGTGTGAAGTGACAGCTCCTTCTGCCACATCTTGCTATCTACACCAAAGAAAGAAATCCCACTTAGAGAAAAGCTTGAGCTATAACCAGTACATGCAAATTGTATGTACCAGTCTGACCCCAATATCCTGCGTCGGAAATGAAAACAATTTCTCCCAAACAAGCCTACTTAAAAGACAAACTAAATAAATAACTAAATAAATAACTAAAATAAATAAATAAGAACAGAAAGTGATGCAGGCTAGAGACATGAGGCAGTGCCAAGGAGAATAAGTGGTCTAAGAAAACTGTCAACCAACCGACAACAATATGATGATTATAAGAGGGAAAGGGGGTGGGGGGAGGTAGAAGAGGGTATTGAGGGGATAAATGTTGACGGAAAGAGACTTGACTTTGGATGGTGATCACACAATACAACGTACAGAGGATGTATTATAGAATTGTACACTTGAAACCTATATAATTTTATTAACCAATGTCCCCCTAATAAATTCAATAAATTTTCTTTTGAAAGACACTGTCGATCAGTTCTGCCTTGTGTAGAAAAATTTAAAACCACTTGCAAAATATGAGCTCTCGATGCTTGTCTGGGAAAGCATCATTGATTTCTCATTATCAAAGAGTTATCTAATGTTCTTTACTTGGGACAAAAAATGCAACAAAAGGACAACCAATGCTAAGTGCTAAATATCCCCTGGTACAAAATTAATTTTTAAAAAGGAGAAAAAAAATGTTGATTTCCCCCTGCTGATAAATACGATTCTGAAACTTTTCTTCAATACAAACAACAAATAGATTGTGAGGCAGGGGTGGGGAGTGTAGCAGGTAAGGGATTAAATTCTTTATTCTTTCTCTTTCCAGTAAAAATTGCTGACATTTCTGGATTGTGATACAGCATTTTCAAAATTTCATTTTCAAAATGAAATTACATATAATAGTCTGTGCTGAGGAAAACAGACTTATATCTTAAAAACAACTCAAATGATGAAATCAGAAGTAAAGAACAACTAGAAGTCTAAAATCAGTTTTTATATATTAAGTATTCATATTTTTATTTTTTGTTTTTAATTTTATTTTTCACTTACAATCTACATTCAATATTATTTTCTATTAGTTTCAGGTATGCAACATAGTGGTTATACAATTATATACTTTACAGTGTTTCCCCTGATAACTCAAGTACCCCCCTGGCACCATACATAGTTATTACAATATTATTGACTATATTCACTATGCTGTAATTTATATCCCTGCGACTATTCTGTAACTACTAATTTACACTTTTTAATCCCTTCACCTTTTTCACCTGGTTCCCAACCTCTGTCCCCTCTGGCAACCAGAAGTATGTATATTTTTTAAAATACAGTACACTGAACTCTATTTAATTATGAGTAAAATTGTAATTATCAAAAAGGTCTATAAATTCAATATTTTAAAAGACTAAAATTATTCATGCATTTATGCATTTGGAACCTTACCTTGTTCCAAAAAGGATTTCAGGTTGTTTATATGGACAATTACAAGATAAAATTAAAATTTTAAGTATATGAGGAAACTGGAGGACAGGGAAAATTCACTACTTCAATAAATATTTACTGAACACCGACTCAGTGTTCTAGGCAATGGAGATGTGTTGTGAATAAAGAGACAAGATGATTTCTCATGGTTTACATTCTAGTGATGGCATACTGGAAGAAAGACAATAGACAAATCAATCGCTAAAAAGAATGTCAAACGCTAACAACTGTTAGAAGACAATAGAGTAAAAGTGATGTAATAAGGAGGGGGTGAGGTGGGACTACTTTAGAAAAATGGACAGAGGTGACTTTCCTTTCATCCTGAAAATTTATTTTAATCAAAGTATAACATGCATATGAAAATGTGCATAGATCTGACTTCCAAGCCTGATAAACCTCATGAACCAAGAAATACTGCAGATGACTTCTGAGAGGAGCACACTGATGAGCGAGTTATGAAACTGCTATGAAAACTCAAGCTGTGACTTTCACTCTGCAGGAGGGCACAACTGACCTCTAAGCTTTTGGCATCCAACTCTGAAAAGGAAACAGTTACAGGACAAATCTCTCCTCTCGGTCCTGATGATACATCATGTGTGATGTTCACCAAGACTTTGACTGATACTGTACTTGGTTTCTCAGGAATCTCTTACAATGTCCTTCAAGATGTCCTTTAGAAAAAGCCTGGTAGATGATTGAAGAGGTCAAGGAAGTGACTGAGAAGACTGATACAAATTCAGATACCAAACTCTCTTGTGACTAACTTAAATCTAAAGAGAGTTAGGGGAAAAATCTCTTAAATTTTAAGAATACACAGAGCTCCTCAACCCTGGGTATAAATTGGAATCTGCTGGGGAAACTTTTTAAAATACCCCCACCCAGGATCTCTGGAGGTGAGGTCAGGACACTATGAAGGAATGGAAGATAATTCTCCATAATCAGTTTCTTTTAAGTGAATTTATGGCAGATTAAACTCCAACAAATACTCAGAGAGCAGATATTCTCTGCTGTCATTTAGATATGGACTCAGATATTTCTATGTGCTTAAAAGAATATCTGAGATAGAAGCATAAAGTAAACCCATTTCTAGACATGAACATAACAATGCTAAACATGACATCATCAGTCCACCCCTAGAAGAAGTTAGTCAGGAAAGAGACCTGGCAGGGCCAAGAGTTTCTTAAAGAAATAACGCTAGGTATATTCTAACACAGAGGTAAACAGGTAACCACACATTAAATAAATAGCAAAGATTAAAAAGGATTATTTTATGTGATTTCTAACATTTTCTTTGAGAATCCTTTCCCCAATACTACTTATTAGTTGCATGACCTTGGGCAGGTTAATTAACTTCCTTTAAGTCTCAGTTTTCTCATTGACAAAATGGGTTAATAATTGTATCTACCTCATAATGAGAGATGATGCATGGAAAGCACTCGGCACATGATAAATGTTCAATAAATATTATTATTTTTTAACTGTCACTAAATATTTGCTTTCCAGTGCTTTTATTACCAAAGTAAACACATCCAACTAGATGTTCTCAGAAGCTACTGTTTTTTATTATTATTGATTGGTTACATATCTCTTTTACCTGAATGTTCTGACATTTGGAACTCTGGAGCTACTTGTTCTATGAAGACAAAAAAGATATCTCATACCTTTTCTTTTGAAAAAGGTCATATGATATGGATCCTTGTTTAGCATTTGATATTTCTGTTTTATAAAATTTTTGACCACAAAAGAGCACATATAATTATGGTGTTGACTGCTAAATACTAAAATCTTTTATTTACAAAGTTTCTAACAGTCAGTCTACACATCCAGTTCCAAAACAAACAAAGCACACATCCTCCAAGAGGTGTTTTTCACCTTTTAAATGTTAAGTATCTTTCCATATTCCACTCTCATTCTCAAGGTAGCAGACATGAAGCATCCCTGCTGTGTTCTGCAAGCTTCTTCACTACTTACTACATAACATTAACAAATTTTTTCGAGTGCTGAAAGAAATAAATAGTTCCAATGGGGCAGATGTAAGAAATCTCTGACCCCAGTGTTATTGAATGACATCTAAGAAAATGTTGGTGGTCCCCTAGCACATGGCCAGTTTAGCACTGTGGTTAAGCGCAGTGCAGCTGAAGTGCCTGGGTTCAAGCGGCCTCTCGGCTACCTATCAGCTTTGTGATTTTGCATCTAACAAGTATTACCTGTCACATGATTCTTGTGAAGATGCAATGAGTTTATGTACATCAAGTACTCAGAAGACCATTTGGCACTATAAAAAGTAAGCACATAAATTACGGCAGATTAAGTATTTTAGTATATACTGGAACATGTATGATGACACTATTGTAAGTATTTCTTTCTTTTCCTGATTTCTCCTTCCTTCCTCCTTCTCACTGTTCTCAAGGGTTCTTCCTCTTCTTCAGCTCTCCCTCCTCCTTGTATTAACATCGTTTTCCCTCTGGGGCTTCTCCATGAGACTTAATGACAAATGTGGCCCTACCTGAGCCCCATGGGAGCTACTGAGTACCTTATAGGTTCGCTCTCAGTGTGTCATGACAAGAAAGCAGGCCCCCGCCAGGGACTTTTAGGAGGGAATCTGATCATTAAAAATGATAGAATACTCAGCATTCTCTGAAATATAAGAAAACAAATAAAACTAAAAAAAAAATTTATCAACCCATAAGCCCTTTGAGTAATTCATAATTTTCCATGTGTAGCTTTATAGAACCTATGAAAGACAGGTTCTTCTTTGTGCACAGTAAAACCATTAGGCAGAATTTCAAAGATGCCCAAAAGAAATATACACAAATTGGGAATCTCAGAGAGTAAAAAAAAAAAAAAGACTTAAGGGAAACTTGTACAATTCTGAATTTCATTTTCTTTTAATTATTTAATTGGTAAGAGAAGGTTGGTATGGGAATAAGAATGCACTAAGAAATGTCTCCTTCCTATTTATAGCAGCAGAGCAGAACAAAGTTTTGATTGGTGAAAAAAACTTTATCAATATTGAGCTACTTAGGTTTAACAAATGCACATTAAGAGAAAACAAGATTTGTGCTCTCCTTGCAAAATACTTCTAAGGCTGTAATTCCTAGGAGCCCTTTTCTGCCAGGGAAGCAGTACTGCAGACAATTTACCATCAAGCTGACTCAGAGCTCCCAAGTGAAACAGCACAATTTTTAAGTACAGCTCATCCATGCTCAGGCATATGTATAAATATAATTGTGAAAAGGGAGCACTCCTACAGCCTGCCTCTTGCTGCTATCTTGCACTTTCCCCGTTCATTACTGATTATCAAAACTATGACAAATTGTAGGTCCATGTTCTTGGCACCTGACCAACTATTTGAAAAGCTACAACACTTTCCAGGGAAAGAGACAGAGGAATAAGCAGCCCATCTATTCGCTGACAACAAAGACTTCTAACAAAAAGAAATTCTGTTATTTGTAGAGACATGTGATCACTGGGTGAAAAACAAATTACTGGAAATTGATGGGGTACCGCACAACAAAATAAATCACCAAATTATCTATCTTTGATGCTACAGAAATCTGTCATGGGTGGCTAGCAAAAAAGGAGTAACCATTAAGGTGCTTAATCTTAAAAATAGCAATTTTGTGATTATGAGTATCAAATCATCAATAAGACTCAGTAGGTGTTACCTTGCCCATATGGGTGTCGTTAAAAAATAGTTTTGTCCTTTTATCTGCAAACATACAATTCCTTCAACACAAATAATTTTAAGTCAGAAGAAAGACACTGAGTATTTTGGATATGATAGTTCTGAGTGCTATTTTACAGGACTGACATTACTTCAGACTAGGCAGACAACCTGGAGGATAGCAAGGTTATCTACAATCAAATATGATGTCTCTGACTATCAGTTCTAGGACTTTATGGCATAATAAGCTTTCAGTATGAGCTGATCATCCCACCTAGAATAAAAATAAAGTATTTTTTAAAATAAAAAAATAATAAAGTATGCATTCACGTAACTGCCCATGTAGTAATAGACTCCTATCAACAGAATTATTATTTTACACCAAATTGCCAGTATTTCCACAGAACTAAAATGTAAATTTCTCCCCAAAAATATGTGTTGTGTTCCATTTAGTGATAAAAACTGAAACATGGACACATTATGAGTACAAGTGAGGTATGTTATACCATCACAGTTCTTGCGAGCTCTCCAAAACACAAGTAATACGTGGCTGGCTCCCTTACTCTGGGCCAATGGCTTGTTCTCACCAGGTGAGGAGTAGTTCCTGAATTAGTGTAGATGACCTCTGAGGTCTCTTCCATCTCTAGCACTGTTAGATTCCACTTATTTATGTAAATTTGAGTAATCTGTAACTTACTTGTGGGAATGTGTTAAAATCAGGTAATTAGGGCACCATTTTTGCATTAAAGTGATGTCACAAAACTTCTAAATAGTACTCAAGAAGCCTGAAGGAGTTTGTTATTTAACAAAAACTCATACAGTATTTGCAATATGCCCAGCATTGTTCTAAGTGCTTTATAAATATTAATTCATTTATACAGTATTTTCAATCTACTTATAAATTAAGTTCTTATGAAGCTTAATGAGTACGTGAATTGATATTTACCTATGAATTAAACAACCCCAACTCTATTCATTTCTAACTATTAAGATTATCCCACGGTAACACAAATCTGGTCAATTAACTCTCCTTCTGAAAGCCTTCAACTGCCTTTAGGACAAAGTCCAAATTCCTCAGCAAATCATAAAGGTGCTGCAGCATCTCTCTGCTTTCCTGTTTTGTCTCATCTGTCCTTTAAATCCTAACTATTTGCGGTTAACAAAAATGTGTCCCACATGCCTATGTACTTGCTGCCCCTTGGGTTTCATATTCCAGTCCCTTCCCTTTAATCTGGCCAATTCCTACTCACTCTCAAAACAGAGCTCACACAGCACCTCCCCCCGAAAGTCCATCCTGACTGCCCACCTGGGTTAAATAATAGGTCTTCTCTGCTTCCACAGCTTTCTGGGGTCACCTCCAGAAAATCCCACAGATGGGCAGAATGTAACTGCTTATTCACTCATCCATCTTCCCACCTGTCTGTAAATCCCTTAAAGGCTAAAACTGTGTCTTTTCTCTTTAAATCCCCAGGGCCTTGCACAAAAGTTGGTACACAGAAGAGGCTCAAATAAATAAATGCCTTTAAATAAATCAACAAATGATATATGTTTTGTGAGTTGACACAAAATCATCCCAATTTTATTTCTGAAGTAGAAAGGAAGTTGCTAAAAATATCTACGGGTAGCTAAGATGCCATAAATTATATCTATTTAATTACCAAAGAAATAACAAGGACCATATACAATCAACTCATGTTTTCAGGTCAAATTACATCTCTTGAGAAAACTAGAAATGCCACAATGCAGGAAAACTCCTTCGTTTCCTAACTGCAGGAAAAGTTGGCATATGGCAAGTAGGTCTTTACAGCTCTGCCAGATTCAGTCCTTGTAACAACCAACTATCATTTAAGGAGTACGGAAAACTGCAAAAGCTCCCCAGGTGATCCAGATATCCAACCAGATGGATTGTGTGTACTTTACTACGTGCCAGGCACTGAGATGATTTCCTGAAATAATCACTTCGATGACAAGACAGTATCTTCATTTTCATTTCTGACTTGAATTAATAATCTATTCATGCTATTTAACCTATATCCTACCAATTCATTCACACCTCACCAAAGGGCAGAGCCATTCTTCTCAATTGTGATGTTTATTGCTGTAGAAAGCAGAAACTGCAGGGGCCCAAGGTATCTCTGCAGAAGTAGAGCTCCATAAATGGGCAGAAAAGGAGTATACTGGCTTGTTTTCCAAAGTGGTGGTCTTTCCCCAACGCAGAGAAGGGGAAACGCAGAGTACCTGAAGACAGTACTAGCATGAGGCACAGACTCAGCACTTTCAGGTTCAATCCTGCAGTTTTCTTTTTCTGCATCAATTTCCTTCTGTCTCCCTTCCTCTCTGAGAAAGTCTTTGTGATTTGTTTTAAAGTACTGGTTATAATCAGCAAAAATTCACACTGTAGGAAACTCTATAGGATGAAAGACTCCCTGTTGTCAGTGAATAAATTGCAAGGAAAAAAAACACACAAAGAAATAGAGGGGAAAATATACATTAAGGACACTTAAAACAAAACACACTGCCTCCTGACGGCTTTTGTTCAGTGGTTACAGCATCGGCTGCGGACTTAAGGGTCACTCGTTCGATTACCAGTCAAGGAAGGGCACATACCTCGGTTGTAGGTTCCATCCCTGAACCCAGTCAGGCTCATGAGGGAGGCAACCAATCGATGTCTGTCTCTCTGTCTCTGTCTCTGTCTCTCTCCCTCCCTCCCATTCTCTAAAAATCAGTGGAAAAAAATATCCTCAGGTGAGGATAAAACACATGCACACACTAATTGTAGTCAAAAGACATTATTTGGGGGAAAAAAAAAGACATTATTTGGGTCCTGGATCAAACAAACAAACTTAAATATGTATGTATAATATTTACATATGTTTTTATATATTTTAACATGTTTACATATTTAATATATAATATTTCTATATTAGATATAATATGGTTACATTTTTAAAAGAATCCTTATCTTTTAGAAATGCATAGTAAAACTTTTTATAAATGAAATTATATGATTTGCTTCAAAATAATACAGGAAGGGGAAGAAAATAGGTAGGATATAGGTAAAAGAAGATTAGTAATTGAGTTGACTAATTGGTAATTAATATGAGTTGCTAATTGGGAAGCTGGGGGTTCATTACAATATTCTGCTTTTCTGTGTGTTTAAAACTTATTCCTCTACAGAAATAATTCTAATGTATTGAAAAATAAGACGGTGCCCCCCTGCTTCTTCAGTTTTACTACAGAAACAAATTAAAATGAAAAAAACAACAACAGGATTTACCAAACACTAATTCAAATAATGGAATATTTCATTAAAAGCTTGACATATTAGACTTTTTTACTACAATAATCTAACTTTGATGAGTATTGTTGTAGCCCTTTAAATTAACTCCTCACTTATATTAAAATGTTAAGATTTGGCTACAAATACAAATTTAAATAGTATTTTTCTTTTATTACATAGATAAATTGTAAATTTGCTTCAGTTAAGTTTACAAATTTTCAACTACTTAAGTTCTATTTTCATAAGCACTGATGGTAGGTGAGTGAACTGGTTGCCAGACTTGTGTATATAAATTCAAAAAATGTTTACAGAGCCCCAAGTAGTTACTGAACTTAACCAGTAAATTCAAAATAATTTTCAGCATACCTGTGGATGTGTGATATTAATCTAAACATAGGTAACTGGTAAACTTAGATCTTTTTTAAAAACATAATTAACAAATGCCCAATAAATAGTATGGTCCTAATTACACCAAGAAGGCTGCTACCAAGAAGAAAGCAGGGAGGGGACTGCCCTTCCTGGAAAGTGGAGGTGAATGAGTACATCTCTGGTGTCCACATGCTGAGTGAGCTGAGAACCTTGCAGTTTAGCTTCTTTTTATGGTTTGAGCTTAGTTAGGGATCTCTAGGTTTGTTTTTACAATTTTCTACAGTACCAATGGTGGTTTAATCGCTTATAAAGTCCTCTCTTTGAGCATTAAAACCACCACAACAATAATAATGATGCAAATAATGCCCAAATGTTCTATCCCTTCTTGCTCTTTATTTGGAAGGGAGCGCGTATGCATTAGATACGAGTAAAAGGGTCCCCGCTTTGCTTGAGACAAGAGAGAGGGTCTCCTCCCTTTCGCTCAGTTGCCGCACTGCTGGAGGGATCCCGCACGAACTCCTCTCCAGCCAAGTCCCTGGCCTGCGGCTGTCTGGGGTTTTTGTCCCCGCTTTCCGTTCTTTTCTTGCACAGGGAGCGCCCTGCTGGACTAGCAATAGGATTGCGCTCGTTTCACCTAAAACACAGCATCTCCAGGGCAACCGAGAGCAAACGCGGAGTCGCGGGTGGGCAGAGCCGCGCGAGGGCCACCCTCCCGGACCGCGCCTCTCACCTGAGCGCCTCTGGGGTCGCCCCGCACCCGCGTGTTGAGCGCGTCGTGCCCGGTTTCGTCTCCGCCGCCGGAGCGGTAGAGGAGCCGGAGCGGCACGATGCTCTGGCGCTCCAGGAAGCCGTTCTCGTTCCTCCTCTCCAGCTCCGTCAGCGAGGCGTCTCCTCCAGGCAGAAAGGGGACACGGAGGGAATGGGGAGAAAACGCGAAAATAATAACCCCCATTCACAATCGTCCGTCGAGCGGCCCGACCCCTCCCCTCTGAAAATTCCACCGCCCCCTCCCTCTCGGACCCCAGCTGGGAAGGACGCAGACACCAGCGGAGAGCCTCGGACCGGCTCCTCTAAGCGCATCCAGGATAGGGGCCCAGAAGCAGAGCACCCCTTTCCCATGCTCCCCGTGCCTCTTCTTCAAAAGAAGGACATCCGACCGAAGGCTTCTAATGCATCCGCGCGCCCCCACACGTATTTTTTCTCCACTTCTCACCACCCTTCCAAATAAAAAAAAAAAAATCTCCCCGCGCGCTCGGGAAATGGGGATGCCCCTTTGCAATGTGTCTGCGGGCTGCAGAGATTCCCGGCAAATGGTACGTCCCTAAACCACAGAGGGTGGCGAACTTACCTGCGCGGCCGCAGCGCGCCTGGGGGCAGGTCCCCAGGGCGCAGAGCAGCAAGAAGGGCACGGACGCAGCCGCCGCCGCCTGCATGGTGCCGCCGTCAGCAGCCTCGCTGGAGACGCTCAGCTCCTCATGCCCGGGCAGCCGGTCCGAGTCCCCGGCCCAGCGCCCCCCGGCTCGCCGGGGCCGCCCCCTCCCAGCCCCGGCCGGTGCTGCGGCGGCCGTAGCGCTGCAGCCTCCGCCGCGGCGCTGCCTCAGTGCTGCATTGTGCTCGGCGGGCGCTTCCGCTGGCGTGGGGAGCGAGCGAGTGCTGCATTGGGCGGTAGGCTGTAGCTAAGTGGTTTCTAGCGCCTCCCACCTCCTCCCCGGGCACGGACTCGGGCGGGCGACACGCACTCCGCAGGGAGCGAGCGGCCGCTGCGCCCGCCGCCCCCCGCGCGGGCAGGGGCGCGCGCACGGGCGTCGCTGGGAAATGTAGTTCTCGCGCGCGTCCCGCTCGTCTCCACCGCCGAGCGAATCGTCGCGACTTCGTGACCGCGAGGCCTCCGCAGCCTGAAGACGCGAGGGAGGAAAAGGCGACAGAAAGCAAGCCTCTTGGAACCGAGGCTCTCCAACCGCGCCGCTGCGACAGCCGCTATTCATCCGCTTCGTCCGCAAAGAACTGTATTAAGGTTTCTTACAAATTTAATAGTTAATTATTATCAGGGAACTATATCCTCAAGAGTACATGGTAGGTTAATCACTCAGCAAGTATTGATTGAGGGCCTACTATGTGCCTGGCGGCTGACTAAGCGCAGGGGACACAACGGGGAAGGACACAGGTTTAAGAGGCACCTGCCCTTGGACACAGTGGAGTAAACACCGTTTTACACAGTACAGGTGGAAAGTGCCCTGGTGATGCTAGAGGAGGGTCACTAACTCAGCCAGGGGGACGCAGGCGGATCCTCCTGAAGAAGGTCTACGCAGGCACTGGAAGGAGGTGTTGGATTTAGCCCAACTCTTCATGGCGTCTTTGCCCTTTCTCTGATATCTGTCTGCCTCGAACCTGTATGAAAACCCAACTTGGGGAACTCCACTTTTTTGTCTGCCTATTCCATTTTTCTTTAATTTCAAATATTAGAAACTCTTGAGGATAAGACAATAATAAAAAAGTTGCCCACACAATTCACACTTGTGTAATTACCACGGTACAGTTTTTCAGAGGTCACATATAAAGTCGTGTTAACCTTAGGTCAACAATTCGATAAGTATTATTTTTCCCATTTCAGGGAGGAGGAAATTAAGGTTTGGAGCTGCACCTTTTGAATACTGTAGCCACTAGCAACATGTTGCTATTTAAATTAATTAAAATTTAAAATTCGGTTCCTAAGTCATACTAGCCACATTACAAGTGCTGAAGAAGATACCTGTGGTGAGTGGCTACTGTTCTGTACAGCAAAAACATGGAAAGTTTCCATTGTTGGAAAAAGTTCTGTTGGACAGCACTGGATTTCAGAATGTAAATGACTTTTCGCAAGGTCACATGGCTAGTCATAAAGTAATCTGGATCTCCTGCTTTCAGAGCTGAGTCTTTTCCCACATTTTACTAGTTGAACCTGTGCTTGTGTAACCTCGGTGCTGATTCTAGTCCTGTAAAACATACAGAAGATTCTTCCACGTGATGTTCTTTGGAAAAAATTTTTTTTAATCCTCACCAGAAGATATTTTCAGGTCTTATGTTCAAGTTTTGAGTTTCCAGTTTCAGTTTTATGGCTTTAGGCCTTACATTCAAGCCTTTAATCCATTTTGAGTTTACTTTTGTGTATGTTACAAGATAAGGGTCCAGGTTTGTTCTTTTGAATGTGGTTGTCCAATGCTGTTTATTGTATATTCTTGGCTGCTTTGTCATAAATTAATTGATCATATATGCATGAGTTTATTTCTGGGTTGTCTATTCTTTCCCATTAATCTATGTGTCTGTTTTTATGTCAATACCATACTGTTTTGATTGCTATTGCTTTGTAATCTAGTTTTGTAATCTAGTTTGAAATCAGGGTGTTTGATATCTCCAGCTTTGTTCTTTCTCAAAATTACTTTGGCTGTTTGGGGGTTTTTGTGGTTCCATACAAATTTTAAGATTATTTCTTCTACTTCTATGAAAAATGCCACTGGAATTTTAAGGATTGAATCTGTAGATATTTTGGGGTAGTATGGACATTTTAACAATATGAATTCTTCCAATCTATGAGCATGGAATATTTTTGTTGTTGTTATTTGTTTATTTATTGTTGATAGTATTACGGATATTCCCCATTTTCCCCCCTTCGCCCCCTCCACTGAACCTCCACCCCACCCCAGGCCTTCCCCACACTATTGTCTGTGTCCATGGGTTATGCATACATGCATATATGTTCTTTGATTCATCTCTTCCCATCCCCCCCTCCCCTCTGAGATCTGTCATTCTGTTCCATGCATCCATACCTCTGGACCTATTTTGTTCATCAGTTTATTTTGTTCATTAAATTCCACAGTTAAGTGAGATCATGTGATATTTGTCTTTCTCTAACTGTCATAATAATCTCCAGGTCCATCCATGCTGTCTCAAAGGGTAAGAGCTCCTTCTTTTTCACAGCTGCAGAATATTCCATGGTATAAATGTACCACAGCCTTTTTTATCCACTCATCTACTGATGGGCACTTGGGCTATTTTCAGATCTTAGCTATTGTAAATAATGCTGCTATGAACTAGGGGTGTATATATTCTTTCTAATTGGTATTTCAGGGTTCTTAGGATATATTTCCAGAAGTGGGATCGCTAAGTCAAATTGCAGTTTTTAATTTTTTGAGGTAACTCTATACTGTTTTCCACAGTGGCTGCACCAGTCTGCATTCCCACCAGCAGGAGCAAGGAATATTTTTTCATTTATTTTTGTGTCCTTCAATCTCTTTCATCAGTGTCTTATTGTCTTAACAGTTTTTTTGTACAGGTCTTTCATCTTCTTGGTTAAATTTATTCCTAGGTATTTTATTCTTTTTGATGTTATTGGGATTGTTTTTTAAATTTCTCTTTCTGATACTTTGTTATTAATGTATAGAAACACAACTGATTTATGCATATTGATTTTGTATCCTGCAATTTTAATGAGTTTGCTTATTAATTCTAACTTTTTTTTGTGGAGTTTTAAAAAATTAACATGGCCCCTTGGGTGCATAGTATACAGCCATTGATTAGGCAGATGCATAATTTTTCTGTACATAATATCACGTCATCTGCAAATAGAGACAGTTTTACTTTTTTATTTCTAACATGGGATACCTTTTGTTCTTTTTCTTGAATTATTGCTCTGGCTAGGACTTCCAGTACTATGTTGAATAAAAGTGGTGAGAGAGTGGGCATCCCCGTCTTCTTCCTGATCTTAAAAGGAAAGGCTTTTAGCTTTCACCCTTGAATATGATGTTAGCTGTGAGCTTGTCACATATGGCCTTTACTATATTGAAGCACATTCTCTCTATGTCCAGTTTGCTGAGAGCTTTTATCATGGATGGAATATGTCAAATGCTTCTTCTGCACCTGTTGACGTGATAACAGAATTTTGTTCTCCATTTTGTTAATGTTGTGTATCCCATGGTCTCCTTTGCATCTCCTTGAAGTAGTGCTCTTCTGGCTATATCTGCCATATATACGTATACGCATCCATCACATATACAGAAGCAGGTGCGCATAGTTTTAACAATTGTCAAGGTTGAAGAGGCAGCCAGAGAAGTCCTGATTCTCAGTGAGTTGTGGAATTAAGAGAACACAGCTCTTTTAGGAGCAAAATAGACAGACAACCAACAAGGGAATTACTGAATATGTGCCATTAAAATAAACCAGCCTCTGGAGGCTGAGAGCAGTTGCTCCAATAAGAAGTCATGATCTGTTGTTTGGTTTCAGACTTCAGTCAAGTTTTCAACCCAGATATCACTGACTAAAGAAAAGGCCATGCCCCCAGGAGAAGGACCCTGCAATACATGTCAGGTACACATACATGGTAATGATTCGCCTAATCCTTCACCAAAGGGACCTACTGCCATTTACTCCAATAACTGCATGGGGGAAAGGGAAATACCCAAATATTTGTTGACTGCAGTGTCTGAATTGACACTGATATCTGGGACCCAAAGCACCTATCATAGTGGAGGCATAGGGGAGCTAGGTAATAAATGAAGTCCTGACCAAGGTTTCGCTCACAGCCTCTGACTGTATTATTAGAGGAGAAATACTTAGTACTTCATAAAACCCCCCATATTGTTTCCCTGGCCTATAGGGTAAGGATTATTATAGTGAAAAAGACAAAGGGAAGGGAGGGAGGGAGGGAGGGAGGGAGGGAGGGAGGGAGGGAGGGAGGAAGGAAGGAAGGAAGGAAGGAAGGAAGGAAGGAAGGAAGGAAGGAAGGAAGGAAGGAAGGGAGGGACACTAAGTGGGAACCTGTAAAACTGCCGCTATACCTCAACCAAATAATAAATCAAAAACAATACCTTAACCTGGGGTCGTGGTGGTGGTGGTGGTAGTGTTTGTGGTGGTGATAAAGGAATTACTGTCCCTGTTAAATATCCGAAAGATGGTTAATTCCTATCATAATCATATATAGGTCATAAAGAGTGCCAGCAGACTACCACAAACTGCACTAAGTAGTAGCCTCAACTTCAGTTGCAATGCCAGATGTGGTGTCTTTTCTTAAAAATGAACATGAAAAAAAACAAACACCCTCAGATGAGAATTGAAAAAAAAAAGTTAAAAATGAACACGGCCCCTTGGGTGCATGGTCTACAGCTGTTGACTTGGCATAGGCATAATTTTTCATCCCTGCCAGTAAAAAAAAGGATTAGAAACGGCTTGCATTCACAGGGGAAAGATTATATATACATTTATAGTTTAACCCAAGGGCTATTTAAACTCTTTTCCTTTGTTATAATTTGAAGGGGATGCCGTGGAGAATATCACTTTAATCCATTATCCTGATGATATATTTGTCAGACCATATGAGCAGGAAGTTGCTAGCACACTGGAAACTTTGATAAGACACATGTTCCCTAGAGGGTGAGAGATATACCCTAAGAAGATTCAGGCCGGGATGGTGTGGCTCAGTTGGTTGGGCATTGGCCCATGCACCAAAAGGTTGCAATTCTCGGTCAGGGGACATGCCCCATTGCAGGCTCAATCCACAGTACGGGGAAGGCAGGGGGCAGCTGATCCATGTTTCATTCTCACATTGTTTTTCTCTCTCTCTCCCTTCCTCTCTCTCCAAAAATCAATAAAAAATCTTAAAAAAATAAAAAAAAGGTTCAGGGACATGCCACATCAGTAACATTTTTAGATGCAGTGGTCAGGGGCATGCCAGGAAATCCCACCAAAGTAAAGGACGAATTACTGCATCCTGAACTTCCCAAACATGGAAGAAGCATAGTTTCTGACAGGCCTCTTCTGATTATAGCAGCAGTGTATTTCAACTGGGAATACTGCTTCAAAGAAATGCTGTCAGCTGTGAGTGGAAGGGCTCTGCAGCCATAACACCAGGCAGGTACAAAGGTTCTAGAGGTATCAGTGCTAGGAAAACTGGAGTTTACGGTAAACCCCAGTAGGGAAAATCACAACTGAGGCTTTGGGGGTTTTAGAATAAACACATGACATCTTCAGTGGAGAATTATATACTTTTGAAAAAAATGAAAATAGTTTGTTTTATGACAAGATGATGTATGCGAGATGGAGCACCTGACCATGGGGCAAAAACCATCATGTGGTCACAACTGCTTATCCTGAGCTGGGGTCCTGTCATAACATTGGGCAGGTACAGCAATAAACCATTCATAACATTGGGCAGGTACAGCAATAAACCATTCATAAATTTGGGCAGGTGCAGCAATAAAACCATTGTAAGATGGAATTGGTATATCCAGGATTGGGCAAGACCAGGACCGGAAGGCTCAAGGGAGTTGCATAAGTAGGCAGCCCAGACCCCCATGTCCATCCATCAGTAGCGTCACCAGACCAGTTCTAAGCCGGGGGCTGGCCCTGTCCCAATACAATCCAGGACCTTTCTTGTGTCAGGTGACCTCCAGGTTCTTGATTCATGCAGGGAAGATTTCAAGCACAATTCAGAGTGAGAACAAAAGCAAGTTCTATTCTGGTAGAGACAAAGAGAGAGGCCAGGATGTGCCTGCTGCCATGTCCTGCTGTGAAAGAAGTAAAAGTATGTGTCAGAGCAGACGTGGGCCAGCTTGTGAGTTGTGCACAAGGTCAGTCAGTTCCTGGGGTTTTATGTGTTCCAGGTTTTTGAACTTTGTGGTGCTGAATTCTTTCTCCACCTTCTGGTTGGGAGGGGATCTTACTCCTGACACGGTCCATTCAGGAAGGGTCACAGTGTTCACCACTCCCTTGGCCCCCCTTCTACTTGCGCTGTCAGTTTTCATTGTAATGATGGTATAATGAGCTTTGGGGTCAGTCTCTGGTCAGTACTCCCTCCATCTTGAAATGATCTGTTTCTAGCCAGTCCTTGTTGTGGACCTCGATAGCCACAGCAGGGGTTTTCTTGCCATAAACTGTTTCCCTTTTATCATGAGGTGGAGGTGGAAGCTCTGGTCAGAGGACCTAGTGACTTATTGGCCTGTGATGTCAGCTCCTACTTCTTCATTTCATTTGTCAGGATTTTCCCCTAACTTCTCTAGTTCCTCTCTCTTAGGTCACACCTCCAGCTGTGTGGGCCACCGTGTAAGATCAGATAAAAAAAGAAGTTAAAACCCAGACTTGGTTCATTGGTTAGTTGCTTCCATGGGTGCAAGGTGGAAGTAGATAGGAACTGCCAAATAGCTGTACTCAGGGATGGCATTGGTAGCCAGTCACAAGGGAAAACCTTCCCAATGGGCAGAGCTTCGAGTGGTGTACCTGGTCATCCCCTTTGGGTGTAAAGAAAAGTGGCCTGAGTTTAGAATACTTGTGGACCCATGGACAGTGAGAAATTACTTGACTGGCTATTAAGGGGCTTGGGAAGAGAAAGACTGAAAAATTGAATGCAAGGGGTAGAGGCATGTGGCGTGTAGGAGTGGTCATGAAGTGTGTGAACATCTTCACAGCACACATTAACACCAACCACAAGCTGGCACAATGCGCACATGGGCAAGAGGATGATGGTGGTAGGGATGAAAGTTATGTATGGGCTCAATAGCATGGGCTCCTATTCACCAAAGCCGATCTAGTGTTTCTGACACTGCCAACTGTCCAAGCTGCCAGAAACAGAAACCAACAGAGCTCCCAATATGGCATAATCCCTTAAGGAGAGCAACCAGGCACTTGATGGTGAGATTACACTGGGTGCAGTAACAGACATATTCCAGGTGTGTGTTTGTCTTTCTTGCTCACGCCATCACTTTTTGAGGGTTTACAAATGGTTTGATTCATTGGCATGGCATCATACATAATTTTGAATTTCATTAGGGGGTTGACGTCATAACAAAGGCGTGAGAGTGGGCCCATGATCAGGTGAGCATAGGTCTTATGACATACGGAATCACCCAGAAGCTGCCTGAATGTTAAGAGTATTGTAATGGCCTGTTAAAGGCACAGCTGTAGCATTGCCTTGGAGGTGACATTTTTGAGGATGGAATATCATCTTCTAGGATGCAGTAAAGTTCAAAACATTTTTATGGTGCTATGTCTCTGATAAAAGAATACATAAGTCTGGGAATCAATAGGTGGAAGCAGGAGTGACCCTATTTGTCATTATTCTTGTGATCCTCTTGAAATTTTTGCTTCCCACCTGAGCAACTCCTGAATTACAAGCTGCAACTACCACCTAGCTACTTTGGGTTCCTTCCACCAAGAGAGGAACAAGAAGAGTGACAATCCTGGCAGGGGTCACTGATCCTG
The DNA here is from genome assembly GCF_054644295.1 of Miniopterus natalensis. Lineage (NCBI taxonomy): Eukaryota > Metazoa > Chordata > Mammalia > Chiroptera > Miniopteridae > Miniopterus > Miniopterus natalensis. The sequence continues at coordinate 55,787,388 of NC_142090.1, read as the reverse complement.
TCCCTCTTTAATAAGAGCTTGCTGCTTCTGGAACACCTGCTGGGAGTACTGGCAGTAGACAGCTTTCACCTGTCAGCACCTTCAGGGCTTCCTTCTCTCAGCTGCAGTCATGCTCCTTCCTGGAGCGGCCCTCATTCAATGACTTAGTTATCTTCACCTAGCAACTCCCAAAAGCTCCCTGTGGGGCCAACTGATGTCCAGAGGCACTCCCCATGCTAAACTTCACCGCAGAGTCTGCTTCCGGTGGGAGCCCAGCCTATGATGAGTTACAATGAGGCCCTCCAGGAACTTACAGCTTTGGTGGCTAGTTGTCAATTCCAATTTTTATAACTGTTTGAAAAAGCGAAGACATGGTAAGGAAAAAGATTTTATGGAATCACTATTAGGTGCAACTAAGGTGGTTTTGGGGAGCCTCAAAAGAGTATTTGAAAAACCCACTTAATTTATCCCTTCAGAGTTAAAGATGTATGTTAACAATAAGCAAACAAACTGCCTTTGAAATGGTCATGATAATGAGAACATTTTTGAAAATGGTTGTTATTACTGAAAATGTGTCAATACTTTCTAATTAATTTAAAACTAGCTGATTGATCTCAGGAATATAGAAGTTTACGAGGTACATTTTAGTGAAATAGCATGTTTTTATTACTTTATTATTTTTGTCATCATGTTTTAGCAGAGAGCTAATAATGCAGTTCTTCCTTTAGGATTTAAGTATGTGCTTTTGTTTAAATGATGACAACAAAAATCAAACGTAAATGAACTGAATTTTCACAAAGTATTAAACCAAACAAATTCTTTTAATGAGAGAGCATAAAGACCTGGCCATCCAGTTACTTTAAGCAGATCCTTTAAGTTATTTGTAAAATATTTTAACAGCATATTCCTTTGGTGAGAGCAAAAAGGGTTTGGTACCATCAATAAAATTAAAACATTTCAAAAATATTGCATGTATTCATTTTATCCTTTAAAATCCTTATGTATGTTTAAATTTTATATAATAGTAGAGTGGCATATGTATATTACATAACACTTCTTGCTGTTAGGAGTGGTTTTTAAAAATAAAGCAAAAATAAAGCTTCTTAAAAGAAAACTTCTATAGATGCCGCCTTCTTGGTTTTGTTAAATCTGGTAATTTGGCAGGGTTCACCGATTCTTAATAGCCATGTAAGCATATAACTTGACGTCAGCAAGATTATTGATGACAACTGAACTTACACAATACACAAGGTAAATGCAATTTACCATATCTTTAAGCTCAGCCAAGTAAAACAAACTAATATACTGGAAATTTGATAATTGTGACACTTTTCAGTAGATATGGCTGTTTTAATCTGGTTCTTGGTTTCTTCTTATTGTTCAAGTCTTTATTTTTTTGTCACATCCTGTTCTCCTAGTGTTTAAAATTGGCGTATCAGTTTCTTCCTTAATACATTTTGCTGACAAATTATTTTTGCATCTTTAATTGCCCAGAGTTCTTCCTCTTCTTAGATTTTTACTTATCTTTTTGCAAGGTGTTTTAAGGAGGCTACTTCCCTGTAATGTCTACAAAATTAATGCTGCTAATTAATGGTCTTATTTGCAAGGGTCTAAGTTCTGGTTTTTCACCTTAGTTGTTTGCTAATTTGCCCAGGTAAATCGGTGCGCATAATGCTGCTGCTTTATGTAGAATGGGCAACTTCTTGGTTGGAATTTGTGGGAACATGGATGCCATACCACTTTTTGTGTAAAATCATTAACCATTCCCTATAATTAATGCAGCTAAATGTTATATTTATGCAACTGTTATATTTAAATGTCATTTAACATTATTAGCATTTAAATGTTTTATTAACATTTAACATTATTGACATTTAAATAAATATAACTATTTAAAAATATTCTTTAGATAGCAGTCTAGTATTAACGAAACATCTAACCTAGTACCAAAGTGTTTACTGTATCTGGAAATAAGGATTCTAGTTCAATGATTTTAGGTGAAAGTTTTACACAATTGTTTTCTGTTCCTCTTTTAAAGGTATATTTTGTATTGACATTTATCAGGGTTCTCTACAAAATACATGCATTAGAATAACATGTATATATGGTTCCATAAATTATTTTGATACACTAAACTATGAATGCAAAGAAGTCATTAGCTTCAAACGCATTTTAAAGGTTCTACTGACAACAGCATGGTGAAGGCCAGGGCGGGGGGGGGGCGCGGTAAAGGGGAGGGGGAATGGGGGACATCTGTAATAGGGTCAATAATAAATACTTATTGACTTGTGTAAAATACTCATTTTGCTACAACTGACTCATCTTAGAAAAATAACATTTTGAATCACAAAACCACTGGCTTCACTGTGGCTGTCACTGACTTTGAATGCTGCACACTGTCTGTTGCCCTTAAAGTACTTAGGGTGCCTTTTTTTCTTTCCTAACATCTTTCAATTTCAGTGCTCTTGATATCAAAGAATTCAATTTATCATATGCTTGCTAGGATTTGTTAGACACTTTCAGCAAAGCATGTCACTTTCTATCAAGCAAACCAAATTTTCTATCTACCCCACTGAGGATCTTTGAAGATTCCTACTGCTGAGTAAACATCCTTTTGTGAACAAATATGGAAACCACACCATAACTAAATGCTTCGAGAATTAAAAACAAAACAACAAAACACCCTTCTCTAGATAGACACAACCCAAAGGCACCTCGACCAGGTGGCCTTTCCTTGATAAAAGTTAGGAAACGCTATTCCTACCTTTATGTGATTGCAACCTCATTGGCAGGGTACACTGCCTGCTGCATATTGCTGGCTGGATTTCTACCTGTCCTCCTACCCTTGGCTGGGTGCCAATCTGCATAGCACAACCCCCCCAAATTCTACGTGGTGGTCCTGGTACAATTTATAGCAAATAAATTGAAATGTAAGCATTTTTTAAAAAGTGTAATACTTATTATGAAGATTTGGGGTGGGTGGTGGTGAGAAGTTTTAAAAGTCCAGTGTTCAAAAATAGTGTCAAAATAAAAGTTTAACTTTTTTTTTTTTTTAAATATATCTTTATTGATTTCAGAAAGAGGAAAGGAGAGGGAGAGAGAGAGATGGAAACATCAATGATGAGTCATTGATTGAGCCCGCAACCTGGGCATGTGCCCTGACCGGGAATCGAACCCTGATCGCCCAGATCCTAAGTCGATGCTCAACTGCTGAGCCATGCCTGGCCGGGCTAAAAGTTTTTTAACTACTGTAAGGGTTCAACTTGAGCAAAACTTTTTCTCCTTATTAAATACAAGTAAGGCAAAATGACCCCAAACCAATGCGGGGGCAGAGTGCCACTGCAAATTGGAGAGAACACTACTCTAAAGCCCAAGGATCGTAGAACAAGTTTAAATATCCTTTGTTTGAAAAATTCTGGGGAACATAGGTATTACTGAAGGGAAAAAAAATTCTATTCTCCAAGTTGCATCTAGATTTTTAGAAGGCAGTCTATAAAATCTGACATAGATTCACATGTACACATATGAACTTGTGACTAAAAATGCTAGTTAATTTACAGTGGAAACAAGGTTTGCATGTATGTATGCGCTATAAAGTGATCCTCTACTGGTAAGAACAAGAAAGATGCTGAAGTGTGACTATTTCTCATCAGTATCGTCCAGGTAGTAAAAATAATATACACAATAAAGCATATGAATCTATTGGGAGCCATACAAAATTTCAAAAAGTTAAGATTGATAATCAAATTCTAGTGACAGTGCATTCATATATTTAATGGCACCAATTTTAGTTGTGAAAAATCTTAGTTGTAAATGGCTGACTCGTGTAAGAATATACTCACAGGCAAATGCCTCCACCACCTATAGGTAACTTGAAATTTTTCTTATATTTGAATTTTCTCTTATTATTCAATCACCAAATACCCGATCAAAGGCAATCCTTGTTTTAAAACTTTTACCTATGGTTGAATGCCCTCCTTACTCTTTTATTTCCTGATACCAAATTATGAGGCAGAATTATTTTTGGAAGAAATTACTTCCAAAGTTAATTAGGAAGAGTAGGAAAGTTATTTTATTGTTTAGTAGCCTGGTTAAGGTTTGCCTTCATGGCTTCTACTTACCCCTGCCCTACAAATAACCTAACCCCTAAGTGCGAGCATACTAGCATGGTCCAACTAAGTAACCCTAAAGCATCAATGTTTCTGGCAATAATGATTTCCAGAACTCAACACAGAAATATTTTTCCCTTTCTGTATGAAATTTAGTTTAAAAGCAATACTGTCATGTTATCATGGGACTCTTTAATAAACTATAGATATAACCAGAATATCTGTTAAATTTATAACACTTAACTTTCATATCCTTGAAATGTCACTTGACACTAGTTTTTAGTGTCCATAAAGCACTTATTCTTATGAATTATGAACATAGTATGTGAAGTAAGATGAGTCGCAAATTTACTCTAATTTTTCTATAATAGGTATTCAACACTGTAGAGAAATGTAAACATCATCTTTATTATTAACATTTATATTTGGTTCTGTAAACAAAGTTGGCAAAAAACAAACACCTAAGAATTTTTATATATATTTATAAAAATTTCAAGAATATGTTCTTTATCCCTTTTGAAAGGTATTTATTTTTTTAAAGTCTAAAAGCCAGTAAATGTAGAAGCTGAAGGGGAAGAGGAAAACACTGACGACAGATTACTTGAATCTCCCTCCTCCCAAATATGAAAAACATCACATACTCCACCATTTTCCGTGTAGCTTGTGAAACCCAAAAATTCTGACGTCTCCTCACTAGTCTGAAATAAGTCCAGTAGAGACTGTGAACTACAAATTCTGTTTTCCTCTTGCATAATAAGACATTCAGTGCTTTTCTTATCTAAATCCACATCGGGTTCCAGATTTTCTTTTTTATTTCTTCCTAACAATATTTTTACTTTCCGACAGATTTTACCAGGAGGTAAACTGTCCATATTCTTCATGTCACATTCTCTGGGTTCCCCAAGCCGACTTTGGGATGGAGTGTTTGCCTGAAGAGTTAAGTGCTCCTGTGAACTGTTTATTGCCAACAGACCAGAATCATGACCAAATACTGAATGAAGGTCCTTTTCCTTCAGATCCTTTGCCGGAAAAAGCACAGCATCTGACTTCTGTTTTAGTTGAGATGCATTATTATCCATAATGAAATTAGAAACTTGTATAGATGTCTGTAGCCTACACAGACAATGATCTGTTCGTCCTTCTTCCAAGTCGTTTTCATTTATAGTTAATTTATGTTTAGAAATATCAAGAATGCACCCCTGTCCATTTTTATCTGGAGGTAGATGTATAAAATTTTGTTTTATGCCATTTTCAGCTGGATTTAACATAGAACATTTATTTGTTTTCTCAAGTCCTCTCAATTCATTTGAAGGGTCAGGGATGTGCTCTGAAATAAACACAAGATTTCCAGCTTGCTGGGTTTCTTTATGTAGAAAACTCCGCTCAATCACCTGTATATTCTTTTTCCCGAAGTCTTTCTGAGAAATAGGTTGCAATTCCAGCTTTTCTTTTGGTTCAGACTTTTTCAGGATATTTGCAGTAATAGGAGAAAGGGATCCAACACTATATTTTAATCTTTTTAGGAGAAAAAAAAGAAAAAGAATTGCATTAAAAATTTCTTAGTAGTCAAAAATTAACTTAGTAAAAAGCTTTTAAAACAGTTTATGAAACTTATTTAACTTACGTAATATTACAAAAACACAGAAATCTTAACATGTAGACAAATTCACTTTAAATGTTTTTAAAGTAATAAAATTTTAGATATACAGCTGAAAACTATTGTACCCCTCTCCCAATCCACATTCTTCCCTTCCTTCCAGAGGTAACCAGCATCTTGAACTTGGTGTTAAAAGCTCTTTTAACCATATAAACCAAACAAAGATGATAGTAAAGAGATTTGAATCTCTTTCATTATCCTGAAAAATTTCCTAACTTCCATGCTGTGATTTACATTAATGTTGTCTTTTTCTATTTAGTTAGCAATGTGGAAATAGCATTTATTGGGAGATCTAAGGCAGAAACATGTATTTATTTATTTATATTTAAGTCTAAAATATCTAATATCCTAGGTAACTGGAAACTTGGTATCTTTATACTTCTAAAGATGACAAATTAGTAATCCTTAAGTTTCATACACATATTTGAACTGAAACCTTCTTGTTTATGGAGTCTCTTGATATCCTTGGCATGCTAGTTTATATTAGATAATCCTAAATTATACATAAATAGGAAGAAACTTAATAGCTTACTAATTATGCTTTATGCTATACATGTCACAGATAACACAGAGAAATACAGAATTCCACCTCCTCCGTCAAAGCCAGAATGGTTCCCTTTATATTTATTTTCTTTACAGTTTCACTTAAGATTCCTTCTGAACAAATGGAAGATAAAAAATATAAAAACACTAGTCCAACCTGCTCTCTCCTTTCAAGTCTAGTGACGTCTAGGTGACTTGCCCAGAGATTAACACTGTACAGAGAGTAACATAATTAAGGAATATCTAGTTATATGTAAGTACTAGTTCAGATTTTGGTGCAGATTGAATTTTTAGGGAATTCTATATTTTTACAGTAGTCCGTATAATTTTAATAGCTGGAAATATGCCTCCTCTCCAAATATCATATTTTAAGTCAGTCATGAACAACCATTCTGAATGTTATAGAAATATGAGGTTTAAGAACTATTCTACCTAGATACAGAAAAAAGACTTTCTAGTTAATGTTCAGAACCTGTAGCTTAGTATCATATTTTCTGATCTTCTTTGTGCCTTAAGATTAATCTAAAAACAGATATAAGGACTGAATAACCTATTGAGTTATCACCAATTCTAGGGTCTATGCATTTCTTTTTTAGATTTATGGGCATAATCTAACCAGGATCATTTTGTTGATGTGCAACTATTGTACACTGAACATCACTGTATTCAATGTTTACAAGTCCTGTCAGTACCTTCAGTAATTATTACTGGCAAGCAGAGTTGAAGCAGAAACATTTAGTAAAGCACAAACAAGACCTAATAGAGGTAAGTGGAAGACAACTTATTAAAACTTCTTAAAATTAACTAAAAATTCTAGCATTTTAGTCCAAGTGGATGGTAAACTTCATGGACCGGGGGTTGACAAACTAGCACATGGGCTCAATCTAGCCTGCTGTCTACTTTCCTAAATAAAGTTTCATTGGAACTCAGCCACACCCATTCATCTACATGTCTGTGGCTGCTTTCATTGTACAATGGCAAAGCTGAGTCTTACAGTTCACAAACCCTAAAATATTTACTATCTGGTTTTTTAATTAAAAAAAAAATCCTCTTCTAGACTGTAATGTTGAGGACCTTAAAAGTAATCTAAGATAAACACTTTTGGTAGTAGAGAGGAGAGAGGAAAGTCAGTTCTTAACCATATTTATATCCTCACAATATATATTCCTTCTAAGAACAGGAAACTTTGTATTTATTTTTAGTTTAATAAAATAGTTTAATAGTCTATTAAAATTTAAAACTTAGGTGGATAAATTACCTTTTCTTTTTAGGCATGTCCCGTTCATATTCCACAAAGTCAAAAATTAACTTAGATATGATGTTATCAACAACTTGATAGCGATTACTCTGTGCAAAATTTCTGTGTTGTTCAGTTAGGAGATGCTAAAACAAAACAAAAAAGCACATAAATCATAAAATTATATTTTTAAACCAACAGATATCTTTTTTGTTCATTTTCTAATATTTACATGCCCCTAAAATTAGGTTTTTAATAACTATTCCAAAGTAATACCTTTTACTAGAACTTCAAAGGATGTTAAAAAAAAAAGTAACTTTTGAGAAACCACCAAAACTACAGTTGACCCTTGAACACAAGGGTTAGGGGCTCCCTTGCAGTCAAAAAAATTTACATACAACTATATCAGTTGTCTGCATCTGCAGGATACTGGTTCCATGACCCCTCGCAGATAGCAAAATTTGAGACACTCAAGTTTCCTATACAAAATAGCGTAGGTCAATGCACACAGTCAGCCCTCAGCATCCAGAGACTCCCAATTTTGGATCAAAAACAGTACAGGTATTTCTTGGGGCAAAGAAAAAAAATCCATATTTAAGTGGACCCATGCATGCAGTTCAAACCCATTTGTTCAAGGGTCAACCTTACTTTGTTTTTCAGTCTTCCATTTTTCAATAAGAAAAGTCAATTACTAATTTGTGGTTTCAATGTAACTGAAAACAAATGAGCTATATCAGAAAAACAAAGATATAGAGAAAAAAATAACATTGAACATTTACAGTGTGCTCATATTTTTGAAAACACTTTTCCTTTTACTAATTTATTTTTTCCTTATACAATTACCACTAAGTAAGATAGGGCTTATAAAATATTCAGTGAATAATATAAGCAAATGATTCTACTGCCCAGTGCTTATAATGGAGAATACAGAGAAGTTATTCTCAATCTTAAGAATAGTCAAGAATAAATATAAATAAGTTTAGTGTATTGGAATAAAACTCTCCTGAATGTATTGGAATAGAGTTCCTCCTGAATGGGTGGAACTTTCAGGCTAATTCTATTATTTGTCTGTCAGCTACAGTGAGTTATACCCAAAAGCCTGTACACCAAGATGATCATGGAAGAACCTCTGTTTCCCTAGTTTCATAAAATTTTAACTTTTGATGATTTGATTCTATTTCCAAAAACTCAATTCTCCAGTTTTCACAAAAAAACACAATACAGTTGACCCTTGAATAACAAAGGGGTTAGGGGTACCAAACCCCCGCACACTTGAAAATCTGAGTATGACTTTTGACTCCCTAAAATACTAATAGCCTACTGTTGACCAAAAGTCTTACCAATATAAAGGTCAATTAACACATATTTTGTATGTTTATGTCATCTGTTTACCAGATGCATTGTCTGTTAGTACCTAAATCAGTACTGTCTGACATGATAAAAAACGCTATAGATGTTATATGCATTACTAACAGTAGACATAAAAGATGAAAAGATATTGTGGGAAAAAATCCTATTTATTTACAGGTATAATGATTCATGCATTGATAATGAAGCAGGAATATGATTACTTCATGGTAGTAAGAATATCTCCAAAAATTTTTCCATATACTTATTGAAAAAACTCTGCATATAAGTGGACCCACACAGTTCAAATCCATGTTGTTTAAGGGTCAACTGTATTCAGGAATGTATATATATTCCCTCCTTCCTTGTGAAATTTACCAAATAAAAATTATATATGTCCAGTAATGTTAAATGAATAAAAAATAATTAAAATTTAAAAAGAAACATTAACTCTCCAAGATCTTATTGAGTTTATTCATGTTCTTGGAAGGAAAAATAATTAATTGAAATAAATTAAGAAAAACCACCAACTTTTGTATAGTTCCCCTCTACCTCCACCTAGCTCTTCTTATTCATCCCGTATCAACATTAAGTACCCTCATTATTACCATTGCACTTTATTCACTATTGTGATTCATCCCACTTGCAAGTACATATGTTATGTCTATCTTCTCTGTCAGACCATAAGATGTATAAGAATAGAGAAAATGTCTGCCTTGTTATTGCTAAATCTCCAGTAATCAATTTTTTTTAAATGAATGCCTTGATGCAAAGCAGCATATACATGAAAAACTGTAAAGTTTTTAAAAACATATCAATCCCAACATCTACTTTCATTAATTTTCCTTAACTTTCATTGAGTTTCCTTGGCAATTAGTGACCAAGATTTTCATTTTCTAGCCCTAACATTTTCTGAGCATCAAATGAGGATAACAAACTGATATTAAGGAAAACATTCCATTCCAGATTATTCTATTGTAACAACAGTAAAATAAAATTTAAGGACCGATTTTTGGGAAGGGGAAATACTTCTGAGAGAGTTTAGCTTCTCATTAAAAGTCATTTTAAGCTAATTGTATATTTCTCCTTTACTATATAAATAAAACACAAACTGACACAAAGCACTAATATATTTGGGGTTATAAAACAAACAAACTTCAATTAAGAGTCAGTAGACAGAGACAGTTTATAAATCAGATGTTTTTAAATATTATTCTTTTTCCTTAACTTTTCTACCATCTTCTACTAAAACCAAGCAACAAAATAAATTTGTCTACTATTTTAAAACTACATCCAATCCACTGGCAAATCCCCTTGGCCTCACTTTTAAATTATATCCACAATCTGACCATGTCTCACGACTTCTACTACCACCACTTGGTCTAGGCCTTCATCATCTGTTCTTTGGTCCCAATAATGAGTTTAATTTAGCACTTTTGTAGTTTATTTCAATATCCACAGGTCTTATTATTCCCTCACTTCTACTCAAATACTACCTTATCAGTTAGGTATTCCTTGTCTAGTCTAGGTAAATAGCAACATCACCATTCCTGCTTTATATTTTCTCATAGCACTGATCTAAATATTCTCTACACATACTTCATTATTCTTTTATCCTATGGTTACCTATCTCTCCTCCCCCCTCCACAAAATGTAATCTTTACAAGGGCAGAGAACTGGTCTTTGTTCAATGCTACTTGCTCAGAGTGGTGCTTTTTACATAGTAGATGCACAATAAATATTTGTTGAATAAATGATTTTTCAACATACATTTCCCCACTTTGGGTTCTTAAAATTTCAGGTAATTCTATCAAAAAGAAATATATACTAAATAATTTATCAAGTTATAAACCACAATCAGATGATTATTCATAGTTTTAGAAATATCAACCCCCAAACATAAAATCATATTTACAGTTTCGAGATCTTCATATTTTTGCAAGCAACATTCACAATATCCTTTTTTTTTCTTCTCTTTCAATTGGAGCTGAATTGGGATTCCATTACATTTATCGCCATCTGTCTGGATTCTAATAGAAATACATGATAAAAAGATTAACTACTGACAATTTTTAAAATTTATAGTCCCCACCTATCAAACAGAATCTGCCGATATCTGCACAAAGATTTATATAAAAAATACTTTTAACCATATTCCTTTTTAAGAAATTGAGAAGCAAACTAAGAATGTAATAATGATTCTGGAGCATATTCCAGATCACTTAAGATCACACATTTTAATTATCTGCCAATATTTTCACCACCTCCCTTCCATTCCCCGCCATCTATCTAAAGTCTCTAAATGTGACACACTTAAAAGAGATTCAGACTTCAAATTTAGCCAAGGGGCAATAAAAATATATTGGGGGTAGGGGGTGGAGAACCATTAGAGTGATCAACCCCCATGGCATTAAATGAATTATTTTCATGTTTGTTTAAATGGATAAAAAATTACTTAAAGGTTAAACCAACCTTAGTTTAACTTGAGTTTGCTTTTGGATATTAGATGGCTTATCTATATCAAATGGACTGGAAGGCTTCTGAATAGCATAATTTATATAAGGCATACTGGTCAGCTGAAGATAAAATGGTCTATAAAGTCTAAAAGAATAAAAAAAAACATGAAAATTTTTATGGTTAAAGAAAACAACGTTTGATGTTTTATATGTATTTTAAAATCATGCAATTCATCTGGAATCTGAAATAAAACGACAAAAATCAGTTAGACTTCCCTTCCCAATTCTAGACTCAATTTTTTTTAAAGTTAAAAAAATTTTTAATTGTGGTAAAACACATATAACAAAATTTATACTATCTTCACCATTTTTAAGTGTACAGTTCAATTGCATTAAGTACCTTCACAATGTTTTGCAACCATTAACACTATCCATCTTCAGGCTCTTCTCATCTTGCAAATCTGAAACACTATATCCAAGAAACAGTAACTCCCCATTCTCCCTTTCCCACTGGCCCCCGACGGCTATTCTACTTCCTGTCTCTATGCACTTAATGACTCTAGGTACCTCACTAAGTGGAATCATGCAGTTTTTTCTCTTATTTCACTTAGCAAAATGTCCTCAAAATTCTTCCATGTTGTAGCACGTGTCAGAACTTAATTCCCTTTTAAGGCTGAATATTCCATTGTATGTATGTACCACCCTGTTGATAACATTTGGGTTGCTTTTGCCTCTTGGCTATTGTGAATAATGCTATGAACACGCATGTGCATGTATCTCTTCAATATATACCCATAAGTGGAATTGCTGGATATGGTATTTCTAATTTTTTGAGGAACATCCATAGTCTTTTTGCCATAGCAGATGCACCATTTTCCAATCCCACCAAAGCCCAACACTTGTTATTTTCTGGGGTTGTTTGTTTTTTATAGTGGTTATCCTAATGGGTGTAAGATGTAATGTCGTTTTATGTACGATAATGATTTACATTTCTCGGATGAATAGTGATGTTGAACACCTTTTCATACGCCTACTGGTAATTTGTGTATCTTTGGAGAAATGTCAAGTCCTTTGCCCATTTTTAAATCAGGTCATTTGATTTTCTGTTGCTGACTTGTTTATATTAACACCTTATTAAATATATGATTTGCAAATATCTTCTCCCATTCCATGGGTTGCCTTTTCACTATGTTGTGGCCTTTGGCGCATAGACATTTATAATTTTGATGTAGTTCAATTTATTTCGTTTATCTTTTGTTGCTTGTGTTTTTGGTGTCATATCCAAAAAAATCACTGCCAAATCCAATGTCATAAAGCTTTAGCACAAGTGTTTTTCCCCCCAAGAGTTTTATAGTTTTAAAAGTTTTCCACTCATTTTGAGTTACTTTTATATATGGTATAAAGTAAGATCCCAACTTCATTCTTTTGCATGTGGGTATCTACTTTTCCCAGAACCGTTTGTTGAAAAAAACTTTCTTTTCACCACTGAATGATCTTGACATCTTTGTCAACAATGATTTGACCGCATATATAAAGATTTATTTCTGGGTTCTTGATTCTTTCCCACTGGTCTATATATCTGTCTTTATGTTAGCAACAAACTATTTTGATGACTGTAGCTTTGTACTAAGTTTTGAAATTAGGAAGTGTAGATCTCCAACTCTGTTTTTTCTTTTCAAGGTTGTTTTGGGTGTTCAGGGTCCTGTGAGACTACATATGAATTTTAGGATGGATTTTTCTCTTTCTGTAAAAAGAGTCATTGGGATTTTGATAGGGAATGCACTGGATCTGTACATCACTTTGGGTACTATGGAAATCTTAACAACATGAAGTCTTCATATCCATGGATATGGAATGTCTTTCCATTTATTGGTCTTTTCCAGGCTGAATTTTGAGTTGCATTTTCTCCCACAGTAACACATTTCATAAATAGAAGCATTCAACACATATTTATCACCTCAGTGAGCACCCAAGAGAATTAATTACATATGTCTAATTAATCACACATGTCTAACTGAGTAACTGGAAAGGCAAGATAAAGAAATCTGACTCTCCCATGCCAACTTAATTTACTTATAACTTAATCTTCATTAATATTATCCTATAAAACTTCAGAGTAAGTTTAGGAAAACTACCAAATAAAATGTTAGACTCAGCCCTGGTTAGAGCATCGTCCTGATACACCAAGGTTGTGAGCCTGATCCCTGGTCAACGCACATATAAGAAATCAAGCAATGAATGTATAAATAAGTGGAATAAAAAAAAAAAAATCAGTGTTTCTCTCTCTTGCTCTCTCCCCCAACCCCTCTCTCTAAAGTCAATAAATAAAATAAATTTAAAAAGTTAGACTCAGATTTATATTTCCAAATAGTACCTAATAATTTCTTTCTCACAAATGTAGAAGCAATTGTTAAGTAATTGTTATAAACCATTTAACATGGCACTGCATTTACCCAGAGAATGGTTATTTGAAATATTAAAGAAATGAGTTGGTCTCATGATTGTTCAAAACCAGATATTTCAAGAAATTATTATCTATAACATACTGAAACTAAATTGAGTCCTTAAGCACAAGTTAATTAATGCTACTTTGTTATTTTTACCACATGCACATTAGTATAATATAAATCTAATATAACAGTATTGATAGAGGTACATTAATTAGATTTTCTCTTTTGATATTGTATTTAAATCATAGATAGGACTTAGATACTTACTGGCTTGTATCTTCCACCTTTAGAAAAGGCTTTTTGAGTCTACCTGCTTGAAAACATATAAAATGTAGTATTAGATATTACAAATCCAGAACTTTTTTAAAAAAACAAAACTACTTTGGAAAAAAAAACCACACACACACACAAATAACCACCCAACTATGTAGCCTTTATCCATTTCATTTCAATCAGAAGTTTTAAGTCTCAAGTGAGTTATTTTATGACGACAACCCATTTCAAACTAACAGAAGCTCTGTCTATATTCTGAGGTTCTGAAACTAAATGGATCCCCCAAAGGATCTGGGTAGAATTTAGGAGGCTCAAAAGCTACAACAGGAAAAAAGCAAACTCAACTTTTATTTTTACTAACCTCTAATTGAAATTTGACATTTCCTCCAATTATGCATACAAGCAATATGGCACAGTAGTATTACCAGTGCTGGTAATTTTAATACAAAATAAAACAGGTATTTTCATATCATAGTAAGTACTACAGGTATCTCAAAGCATCATTTATGCTCATCACTTCAAAATTACAGCAATCAGAATCACTTTTAGAGCTTGATTTTAATATATAATAAAAACATGTACATCATTATTTCATCAGATAATTCTGATAACTGAATTCCAACATAGTTAATTTTCTTAGTAATCTAATTTTTTTAGAAAAATGGGTTTTTTCAAACATTACTCTGAGGAGGGGGGTAGTCCATAGGCTTCAACAGATTGCCACAGAGGCCCAGGTTCTTAAAAAGGCTAGGAACTACTGAGTAAGTCATGTAGAGTTATTTACATGATTTTTAAGAAAATTATGTTGTTTTCTAAAGCAAACCAACACATTTAAGTATATCAAAATACTTACTTCTTGTTTTCTGTGTGCCAATAGCTACTCTTTTCCCCTAAAAAAAAAAAAGTTGTGCTCAATACCCTTAAATTAAAAAATAATATATCTATAGGAAGAGAACAATATAAAAGAAAGCTGATTATTTGTGGGGAAAAAATGAGAAAAACTTGTTTTTTAAAACTAATTCAACCAAAGAAATGAAAGGAAATGATCATTCAAGAATTAAAGATCTTAACCATTGGTAGGAATGAAATTCAGTAATACAAGCTTTCTTTTACAATATACCCAACTGGTACCTTGCATCCTAGCTATAATTTCTGTCTTCAAAGAAAGAAATCAACCAATAAGGAAAAGGTATAGTTAGTAAAATAATCTAAAAATAGTCATAAGTAATTTTTATGCCCTTACTCAGCAGAACTTTTGTGATAAACTGGACAAAGGAATTATTAAAAAAGTTATTATAGTCCTGGCTGGGTGGCTCAATCGGTTGGAGCATCATCCTGTGCACCAAAAGGTTGTGGGTTCGATCTCTGGTAGGGGGGCGTATGTGAGGCAACCGATCAATGTTTCTCTCTCACAGGGGTGTTTCTCTCTCTCTCAAAAAAATCAATAAAAACATATCCTTGGGTGAGGATTAAAAAAAAATTTTTATTATAGTCTATCAATTCCAGTCATGATGGAATACATCCAATACAATCAATCCCATTGATTACAACTAAAAGCTCTGAGCAAAATACAATAAGCAACTACCTGCAGACTGAAAACAAAAGCAAGCACATTGTTGAAGAAAATAAAAACTTGGAGAGGCTACCTCTAAAGGGGTAAGTTTCCCATTCCCCCATCTTTTCTCTTGCAGTTTTGCCTTAAGGATGAATCTATAGTCATGGAGTTGGTGGGAACAGTGAAGCCAGTGACTTTCTCTCCCATACAAACCCCATCTTTCTGGCCAGAAAGAACCAGGAAAGAGGCTCCTGCAGTCCAAAGATTACAAAGAGAATCCCTCTATTATGTCTTCTTTCTTTTCTCCCACCTTTTTGCCCTTTGGGTGGGTCTCAGTTATGAAACTGCAATTTTAACAGTACCACAAGCAAATAAAATTGAGAAACCTTGACTTTCTGACCAGACCAACTATAAAAAGGGCCACTGCATACTGGAGAGTGAAGGGGAAACCACAGGAAATAGCAAGCTAGAGAAGGGGATCCCTAATTCCCTGTATAAATCCATATAAGTACCAGGCTTAACTCTAAGCTACATATTCTAAGGACAGATACGAAGCAAGAGCTTTGAAAATTGAAACTAAGATTCAAACCACTGCCCAAGTCTTGGATTAATCTATAAGTGATGCATATGCAAAACAAACAGAAAGCTCCATACAAGACTTTGAAAACGGAAACTGAGATTAGACCCACCACTCACAAAAGAACTGACAGTTTGAACAAAACTGGATGACAGCCTGCTAAAACAATAACAGCAGCAATAACAAAAATCAACTTTCTCCAGAATATTATCATAGATCTGGAGCTTACACATTTACAATGTCTAATACGCAGTCAAAAACTAATTGACACATTAAGACCCAGGAAAACATGATCAATTTGTGAGAGAAAAAGACAATCAGATGCCAACTCCAAGATGTTCCTCATGTAGAAATGATCACAAAAAGATATTGATATGTTAAATGTAAAAGGAATAAAAAAGGTATACCATGCAAACAATAATGAAAAGGAAGCTGGAGTGGCTATATTATATCAGACAGAGCAGACTTCAGAACAAGGAATACTAATAGGGACAGAGGAACATTATACAGGGGTGGGCAAAAGTAGGTTTACAGTTGTGAGTACGTGAAACAGTTCATTCTTCCATTATTTATTAATTATTGCATTCTTTTCCATATGCGATATGGAAAATATAACCATAAACCTACTTTTGAACACCCTTTACAATGATAAAAAGATTGATTCACCAAGAAGACATATTAAATATGTACACACTTAACAATGCTCAAGACAAAGAGTAAGTCATAAGAGAAAATTTAAAATATTTTTAATTAAACAAATATGAAAATACAACATGTCAGCAACAGGAACTCTCATCCATTACTGGTGAAAATGCAAAATGGTTCAGCCATTTTGGAAGACAGTTTTTCAGTGTCTTATAATACTAAACACACTCTTACCATTACCATACTATCCAGCAACCACGCACCTTGATATTTATTGAAATAAGCTGAAAATTTATGTCTACACAAAAACCTGCACATGGATGTTTATATCCATCATTTATATCCGTAACTACCAAAACCTGGAAGCAACCAAGATGGGTTTTGGAAGGTGAATGAATAAACCATGGTGCACCCAGACAATGGTATTTTCAACAATAAAAACAAGTAAGCTACCAAGTCATGAAGACATGGAGGAACTTTTAAACGCCTATTAACTACGAAGAAGCCAGTCTAAAATGCTATATTCTGTACTATTTCAACTCCATGACATTCTGGAAAAGGTGAAATTATGGAGATAGTACAAAGATCAATAGTTGCCAGAAGTAAATAGGGAAGGGAGGGATGAGTAGATGGGAGTATGGAGGATTTTTAGGGCAATGGAACTGTATTTTAGGGTACTGTATGATATTGTTCATAGCAGACATGTCACTATACATTTGTCTAAACCCAAAGACAAAAATGAACCCTAATGTAAACTATGGATTTTGAATGATAACTTAATGTAGATTCATCAATCAGTAAAAAATGTACCACTCTGGTGTAGGTTACTGATAGCAGTGGAGGTGTGTGTATACTAGAAGCAAGGGGTATATGGGAAGTATCTGTACCTTTTACTCAATTTTGCTATGAACCTAAAGCTGCTCTAAAAAATAAAGTCTAGCCCTGCCCAGTGTGGCTCAGTTGGTTGGCAAGTCATCCTAAACACTGAAGGGTTATGGGTTTGATTCCCAGTTCAGGCACATACCAAGTTTTGGGTTCCGTCCCAGTTGGGGCACATACAAGAGGTGGCCAACAATGTTTCTCTCTCACATTGATGTTTCTCTCCCTCTCTCTCTAAGATCAGTAAACATATCCTCTGGTGAGGATAAAATAAACTCTATACATTTAAAAAATTAATCTAACATAAAATGTTTGGGATGCAGCTAAAGCAGTTTAAAGGAAATTTATTACAGTGAAGGTGGTACTTTGAAAAGATGAATACAATTAATAAAACTAGCAAGGCTGACCATGAAAAGAAAAAAAAGACACACAATGATATCAGGAATGAAAGCGCACACATCATTATAGACCCTCTAGACAGTAAAAACTTAATAAGGGAATATGATAAACACTTTTGCCATCAATTTGACAATTTTAACAAAATATACAAATTCTTTGAAAACACAAACTACCAAAGTGCACTCAAGAAGAAATAAACAGCCCAGCTGACATGGCTCAGACGTTGAGTGTCGACCTATGATCCAGGTGATCTCGGTTTAATTCCTGGTCAGGGCACATGCCCAGGTTGCGGGCTTGATCCCCAGTAGCAGGAGTGCAGGAGGCAGCCTATCAATGACTCTCATCATTGATGTTTCTCTCTCTCTCCCTTTCCCTTCCTCTCACTGAAATCAATAAAGACATATTCTGTTTTAAAAGAAGAAATAGATTACCCGAGTTTCCTCTAATGAAGAAATTAAATTCATATTTGAGAATTTTCCAACAAAGAAAATTTCACACCTAGATAACCTTACTGGTAAATTCTACCAAACGCTTAAAAAGGAAAACCGATTCTACAAAAACTTGTCTAGGAAATATAAGTGGAAATACATCCCAGTACTTTATAAGGGCAGCATTATCTTGACACTAAAACCAAAGACATTAAAAGAAAAAGATGACCAATATTTCTCGGGCACATATATGCAAAAATCCTCAAAAAAATAAGTTTCTGATTAACTGGGGGGGGGGTTTGACGGACCTCAAAGCACTTTAAATAAAGTAGTTGAGCAAATACATTTATCCAAATTTAAAAACTACTTAATATGAGGATATAATTAATGTTTTAAAATGTATGTGTACTACTTAATGTGCATAAGATTTATATATGTCCATTCAAGACCCATAAATGCATCTTCATTAAAAAGTTTTATGTTTTAGTATGTTGTAAACCAAAATTATTCCAGAGACACTTTTTTCCTCATATACAAAAAAAATTAAACTGCAAGAAGTGGAATCAAGCTGACCAATTAATTACACATCCTGGATTCTATAGAGGTAGTTGGTATTTTTATCTTTTGTTTGGAGAGAAATATAAGATCTTTTTCAAGTCTATTTGAAAAAGCTTTCTCACGCGGCAGGCATGGTTCAGTGATTGAGCGTCAATCTATCAACCAGGAGGTTACAGTTTGATTCCCAGTCAGGCACATGGGTGGTGGGCTCAGTCGCCAGTAGGGGACATCCAGCTGATCAATGACTCTCTCATCATTGATGTCTCTCCCTCTCTCTCACTCTTCCTTCCTCTCTGAAATCAAAGAAGCGTAAAAAAGCAAACAAAAAAACCCCAGCTTTCAACCTGACCAGGTGGCTCAGTTGGTTGGAGTGTGATCCTGTACACCAAAAAGATTGTGCATTTGATCCCCAGTCAGGGCACATACAGGAGACAACCAACCAATAGATGTTTCTCTCACATTGATTTTTCTCTCTTCTCCCTCTCCCCCTTCCTCTCTCTCTAAAGTCAATAAAAACAAATCCTCAGGCTCGGATTAAAAAACAAAAACAATAAACAGCTTTTATTTTTTCCTAGTGCGTGGCACACAACAGACACTGAGTATTTGTTGAATACTAAATGAACAATGGGGGTTCCATGTGTAAACAAAACCTAGTGTTGGAAAAGACAAGACATGATCTGAACCCTCATGGAGTTGACATGATTCAAGGCACTAGTTAGGCACTGAAACCTGTTAACAAGTGTCTTTGAAATCTTCCCCTCCCCTTCTGTTACTACTTTAAGCAAGCCTTCAACGCTTCTCCTGATTAAGGACATATCTTCCCAGATTACTTGATATGTGTGTTGTACTCAGAATCCATAAATGTCCTTTTGAGTTTCAATTTTCATACATTTCTATGTACAATCCAAATAATGTGTAAAGTGCAGTAGAATATTTAGCATATTTAAATAAAGGAATATCTACCCATCATTTTGTAAAAATTTGGGAATAGTCATTAGAACCTTTTAACTTGTAAATGAGACAACCAACCAAAGTATTAGCAATTTTATTTAAATATTAAGTAAATTATTTGTTCCTTTCTACAAACTATTTATATTAAAAATATGAACAGTGAAAACATTCACAAAGACTTTATGAATCTTTTTACATAACATGCATATATAGGGCAGTCATGATGTAAAATGTTTAAGTTATCTTTATTGTTGAAAGTATTATAGTTATCCCCCCTTTTCCCCTTCATTGATGCCCTACACCCCGATTCACCCCTCCCCCAGGCCTTCACCACACTATTGTCTGTGTCCACGGGTTATGCATATAAGTTCTTTGATTAATCTCTCCCCACCCACTCCCCCACCCCCGCCTTCCCACTGAGATTCATCAGTCTGTTCCATGCTTCTGTGTCTCTGGATCTATTTTGTTTCTCAGTCTATTTTATTACATTCCACATATGAGTGAGATCAGATAAAACTCAATCTGGAAGAATCAGAAAATCTGAATAGTGTAATAACAACTGATGAAATCAAAGCAGTAATAAAAAAACTCCCAGCAAACAAAAGCCCTGGTCCAGACGGCTTTACAGGGGAGCTTTCTAATTCTTTAAGTTGTAGGGTTAGATGGTTTACTAAAAATTTTTCTTGCTTTCTGAGGTAGGCCTATAGTGCTATGAACTTCCCTCTTAGGACTGCTTTCACTGTGTCCCATAGATTTTAGGTTGTTGTGTGTTCATTTTCATTTGTTTCCAAGAAGTTTTTGATTTCTTTATTGATCTTATTGTAACCCACTCAGTGTTTAATAACATGTTATTTAGCCTCCATGTGTTTGAATGTTTTTACTATACTTGACTTCTAATTTCATGCCATTGTGATCTGAGATGCTTGATATGATTTCAGTTTTCTTGAACTTTTACAGACTTGTTTTGTGTCGTAACATGTGGTCTGTCTTTGAGCATGACCCATGTGTACTTGAGAGGAGTGTATATCCTGCAGCTTTGGGGTGAAATGTACTTTAAATATCAATTAAATCCATCTGATCTAGTGTGCCACTTATAGTCACTGTTTCTGTGTTTACTTTTTGTCTGGAAGATCTATCCAGTGAAGTCAGTGGGGTGTTAAAGTCCACGACTATAACTGTATTGCTGTTGACCTCACCCTTAAAGTCCTAAGGTTATTATTGACAAGTCCTTATTTATTGCCATTTTAATTCTTTATGCCTATGTTTCTATTTCTTCTTATTATTACCGCAGTCCCTTTAACATTTCTTGCAATGCTTCTATTTCTACTTCTAATTACAGCAGTCCCTTTAACATTTCCTGCAATGCTGGTTTGGTGGTGATAAACTCCTTTAGCCTTTTTTTTTTTTTTTACGGGAAACACTTTATTTTACCATCTATCTTGAATGATAGCCTTGCTAGATAGAGTAGTCTTGGTTTCAGATCCTTGTTTTGCATTACCTTGAATACTTCATGCCATTCCCTTCTGGCCTGTAGAGAAGTCAGCTGAAAGGCTTATGGGAGCGCCTTTGTAGGTAACAGCTTGCTTTTCTCTTGCTGCCTTCAATATTCTCTGTCTTGAATTTTTGGCATTTAAATTATATGTCTGGGTGCGGGTCTTTTTGGACTCTTCTTGCTTGGGGCTCTCTGTGCCCCCCCTGAACGTGTGAAACTTTTTCCTTCATCAGGGTAGGGAAGTTTTCTGCCATTATTTCTTCAAACAGGTTCTTTAGCCCTTGCTTACTTTTGACATCTTCTGGCACTCCTATAATGTGAAAATTGTTACATTTCATGTTGTCCCACAGCTCCTATAGACTATCCTCCTGTTTTTTTGTTGTTTTTTTCTTTTTGGATCTCTGATTTAATTTTTTTCTACCACCTTCTAATTTGCTGATGTGACCCTGCTTCCTCTAATCTGCTATTTATTCCTTCCAAAGTATTCTTTATTTCTGCTATGTCATTCTTCATTTCTGACTTGTCATTTTTCATAGTTTCCATATCTTTTTTCATGCTGTTGAGCATCCTTACAATCAGCATTCTGAACTCTGTATCTGATAGATTGCGTCTTTCCATTTCATTTAGCTCTTTTTCTGGAGACTTCTCTTGTTCTTTCATTTGGGGCTTGTTTCTTTGTCTCCCCATTTTGGCTGCTTATTTTGGTTTGTTTCTATGTATTAGGCAGGCTGCTAAAAACTCTGTCTTTTTGGAAGGTCTCTGTTGCAAGCCAATGTCAGACACTGTTTGTGACTGGCTTTGAGTACCCTGTTTGGAGCTATCAACAATCCACGGCTTGAGGTCCACCCTGTTAGTGCTGGGTGCGTTTGGATAGGACGAAGATGCATACCAAAGTCTGCTTTTTCAAGGCCCAGGTCCAGAAGCAGATCAGGCAAAGACGCAAAGCACTCTGAGGTCTGCCTCTGCCTGCAGGCTGATTAATGTGATTCTCTTAATGTACCTCAGACTATAGAAATTCCACAGGGTAGGGCAAGAAGTTTTCCAGCAGGATGGGTCAGTTGCTTCCCTCTCAAGAAAAGCTGCTTGGAAGGTAAATGTCTGCCTATGAAAGATGTCCTCTGTAGTATGGGGGAATGACCCAGCACAGGAATCCAGAGGGATGCCCTCTGAGCTCTATCTCCAGAGCCCACAATCCTAGATTCTCCTGACACAGCTCCAGTCCACTCTGCCCTCCCTCTGCTGGAGCCCAAGGTGAGTTGCTGCACACAAAACTTTGTGTGTTGGCTCTTTAAGAGGATGCCTGCATTTCCAGCTGTCTCTCTCTGGCAGACAGAAACCCTGCTGCTTTTCATAGCCACGTTATGTGGGCACCTTTCTCAGTTCTGGTGCTCTTGGCTGGGAAGCCCAGCCTGGGGTTTAGGCCTCAGAGTCCTTAGTGTAACTCCCCATAGCTAAGCTATCCCTCTGACCTTCAGCCACTGCCTGTGGGAGCCCATCCAGTCTTTCTGCCCCTCCGCGCTTCCTACCAGTCTCTATGTGGTCTCCACTTTCCCTCCTTGGTTATGAGGGTGCTCTCTAGATCATCTTCAGTTGCAGTTAATTATTCAGGATGGTTTTTCTCTATTTCAGTTGTAATTCCAGTTTGGTCGCAGAAGAGTGTCAGTGTAGCTTCCACTCAGTCTGCAGCCATCTTCAATCTCTCTAAAATGTTTCTTAATGAAAATTATGTTCAAAGGCCACTGTCCAATTGCCAGTCTTGCCAACAAATATTCTTCACTGGAAACCAGGTCTTTCCAAAATGCCTATCACACCAGTTCCTCTCCTATTAATTCTCTCAATCATTTCCTAAACCCTTCAAGATAAAATCTAACATCTTTATACAGTGCGTAGTTTCCTTTATATTCTTATCTGAACCTGCTAATTTTTCCAGCTTCATTTCTTGTCATTATAATACAATGTTCAACTTGTATTATAATACAGAAAATTTCCAAAAAACATGCCATCCTACTTATGACCTCATGCATTTATACACACTCTTCTATAAAATTTATTTTCCTTTTAGATTATAGTCATTTAAGGAGTAAGTGAAGAAACAGCATACCACAAAAGAATGGTCTGAGAGATAGAGAACCATGGCAAGTTAAGAGATAAGAGAAGTTCCAGAAGAAAACAGTTAAGTTCAATGGAAAATGAACGATAACTGAATCAACATGACTGTTTTTTTGTTCTTTTTTCTTTCCAATAAGACTGGTTTTAAAGTGTTAAACTGATTTGGAAATTGGTTGGTAGTTTTACCTTTCATGGGTTGAAGATGAATGGAAAGTATAAAAGTGGAGATATGAGAAGTTTGGATGATAAAAGATCATATAGTAGCCAGGTGGGAACATGAGATCAAGGAAGGCTTTATTTTGTTTTAAAAGATGCAAGATGCTTGCTTATGTATAGAGGCTTCAAGGAGGAAAGTATTAAAAGGGAAAAAATTGAAGATATGGGAACATTAGGTCTAACAGAGTACAATGTCCAATGTAACTGTTTAACAAATATTTTGAGGTTAGGCCAGATAGTCATACTACACAACAAGATTTTGCTATACCATCTAGAGCAGTTGAAAAGGAAGTATATTTCCTCCTTATGCTCCCAAAATGGATATATGTATTATCTATATTAGGTACTTCTCGTGCAGTAGAATAATTTATGGTATTTTCCATCTGAATGAACAGCAGTATCTGTTAAAAGTAGCAGCAACAAAAGAAGAAACAAAACTATGCCACTATCCCAGGAATAACTTTTACCTCATAAGTAAATCCTAAAGTTAAAAACCCATCACAGATATATAAACAAAAACCAAGCTTGATCACTTTCTTTAATTAATTTAAAAATTAAGGAAAATAACATACCACATCTCTTACAGAAGTACTTGATTTCTTGAGTAAATACAATTCTTTTTTCTTTTGTTCAATGTAGTATCTAATGTCTTTATTAAGAGAAAGAAAGGTTTAAGATTAGCATTTTGACCTTTGGATTCCACAGGTATTTCTTGCAATCAGAATTCTCACTATGTAAAATTCAGAACCAAGGGACACAAATATTTATAAGAAATAAAACAAGGATAAAATCCTTACCATCAATATGAAGAATTTTCACTCCCCAAGATACAGCATTTGATAATATACTATTTGAAGGAATAAAATCCTGTAAAAAAAAAGTTTGATAGTTTTTCTAGGAAATTACTATTTTAAATGAGCTGAATTTAAATATGATTCAAAATAATTTCACTGAACAGACCCTATAGTTACAACAGAAATGACAACATTAGTTTTTCTTCTGAAATTTCTATAATCAATCCAGCTTCATATATTCCCATATTCTTGACAATCAATGCACGCTGTAGCCTTACAGTTAACAGTTTCAAGAAAGTATTCCATTTAAAAACACAAAAATGTCAGGAGCTTTAGAAATCAGTAATACTTTAAAAGGCCACAAGATGGAGATGTTTCTTCATGAAAAGTACATTCTGTTCTTTGCAAAATGATACATGCTAATATTTAAGCCTTTCCTATTATAATGAGGAAAAACATTTCAAGAACATCTATCTCTATTTCCCACTCGAGTTTTTAATAACAGAATATACACTGTGAGTTTCTAACTTACATGGTCCTTGATAGCTTTTTCAGCTAATAATTTTCCTCTGCTCAAACACACCTATAAAAAGACCAGAGAACAATTGAACATAAAGTTGTAACATAGTGCTTCACTGAAATAAGGTTAAAAAGATAAAACAGCTAATAAAGTGTATGGGTAAAATTTATAGATACATCTTAATATAAATATGAAATTTAAAGTAAATTTTATTTGTACAAACCTTAATAACTATCATCAAAACAAAATGTATGGTAAAAAGTGATTTCCTTAGGGTATTTGCAAAATGGTGTCCCTATTAAAAAGTTTTGGGTTTTTTTTGGGTTTTTTTTTGGGTGAAGCAACTACATCAAATTGAAAGTTGTCGAGACCCAAGGTCAGTCCTATACTAAACTCTACTTAACATGAAAAATAAAACAGCTAGCTAGGTTCCTCTGAAACCATCTATAATTCAATAGTTAAGTTTACATTTTAGTTTTCCATTAAACTAAAGATTTAAGACTATATAGTTAACTGTATATACTGTTTTTACATGGTATTTCCCTTTTTAAATAAAGCATTAGAAAAAGCAATTGAAATGCTATGAGCAACAATTAATGTGGAACTAGTCACTGGTATATAATCTCATTCCTCCAAAATGCACTCACTATAAGTATATACTGTATGAGCCTTTCTTGGTCTCCTCCCCTTCTTGGACTTCTTTTCTTCTATGTATTTGTCTCTTTTTTTAAGTGATTATCTCTTATGTAAATCATTTCTTTTATTCCCTGCCCCCATTTTTCTTGCTTCCCAAATGGCTACAGTAGGTAAGTTGGGATTTTAAATGATAATTACATTTCAATCTAAAAATAAGATGAACATTTTAGTTCTTAATCTCTTCCCTTTTCCACACCCAATAAAATCAGCTTAATTTATTCTTCACTATATGTTCCAACTTATTGGCAAAGGAGTGGAAGGGGTATGATGTCAGCAATTCTAGAAGAGAGGTTGGCAAACTTTTCCTGTAAAGGGCTAGATGTTATACGTTTTAGGCTTTGCTGGCCATTTAGTCTCTATCCCAACTATTCAATTCTGTCTTTATTCATTTACGCATTGACTGCTTGCAGGAAAGCAGTAAACAATCAGTCAATACATAAACACATGGGTATGGCTATGTTCTAATAAAATTTTACTTGTGGACAGTAAAATTTAAATTTCACATCATTTCCACTTGTCACAAAATATTCTTCTTTTGATTTCCCCCCAATTTGAAAATGTAAAAACCATGCTTAGCTTGAAAGCTATAAAAAAACAGGTGACAGGCTGGATTTGGCCTGTGTCCATAGTTTGCTAACCCCTGCTCTAAAACAAACAAAAGATTTCCATTTCTTCTTTAAAACAATGATCCACCGTTACTTATTAGTTGTAAATTACTATAAAAAATAAAAGCCATGCCTAAATGCAAGGGTATATTTTAGGAATCAGAGTATAACTACAACTATAATAGTACAACCACTATTAGAAAGAAAAAAAGCCCGGCAGGGCGTGGCTCAGTGGTTGAGCGTCGACCTGAGATCCAGGCAATCGGGGTTCGATTCCCGGTCAGGGAACATGCCCGGGTTGCGGGCTTGATCAATGACTCTCTCATCATTGATGTTTCTATCTCTCTCTCTCCCTCTCCTTTCCTCTCTCTGAAATCAATAAAGATATATTTTTAAAAAAAAAAGAAAGAAAAAAAATCACCGTTCTATCAGACAGCAACCTTATTAATGACTGGAAAGCTACACATAATGTAGACACTGTTCTACCTCAGTGAACTCTGATGCTAGCCTGCTCTTGTAAATTATGAGTGTCTCAGGCTGTAGCCTTTCTGAACATCTCAAAGCATAGTTAAGAGACTTACTGAATCTGGAGACTTAAATGAACTTCCATCATGGCTGGGATGAGGTGAAGTGGTTTCTGCAGTATATGCAGATTCTGGACTTGGTACAGGAGAAATTCGTCCAAAGGTTTGTGCAAACTTAGCTTCCTTTTTATTTGAAATAAGATAACTGATATCTTTGCTGAGAAATTCTTCAACTCGCTAAAGGAAAACAAAGTATTTTTAAGTAAATCATAAAGGTTTCATATGCTAAGCACAGATAAAATGCCAATTGGATACATTTTAGTCTTTGGTTAACTGGTAGTTTTTATACAGTATTCTTCTGAACCTAGTCCTAAGTATGATGGGAGTCCCAATAAGAACATAACAGCAAGTACCAGACACTATTTTTAAGTGCTTTACACAGATCCTAATTAATTTAATCCACATAACCACCCCATGGTACTATTAGCCACATTTTGTGGAGAAGAAAACAAGGAAAGTGTCAGGCTTGAGGTTACACCAGTATTAAATAATAACAGAATTTGAACACAGTTATGCTGATTCAAGTCCATGCTCTAAATTTAGTGAATGATGGAAATGTTCTTTATCAGCATCGTCCAACATGCTGGCAACTTGCCACGTGTGGCTACTGAGTATTTGAAATGAAACTAATGTGACTAAGCAACTGAATTTTAAATTTAAATAACCACCTGAGGCTAATGGCTTCCTACTAGACAGTTCAAAAATCATAAAGTTATAACATCGTCTCATAGGAATTAAACTAATTGGGAAGGAGAGAACCCTTACTCTTAAGAGTGTAAGATGGTTTGTTTGAAGAGAATTTCCCCACTAAAATGTTTGAAAACCATTACTTAAATGCCTGAATTTATAAACACATGTACCAAAGTCAGTATTATTGAAGAGCATTCCCATCGAAGAGCAGGAAAATTAAAATAAGTAAAAATAAATACTAAAGACTTCTACAGGATCTTACAATATAAACAGGGATAATTAAAAAAATGAAGCAAAGTATGTAATAGATGAGTTAATTTCATGTAAGCATTAAGCAGAATGTGCTGCTAAGGCAGTGGAATCCTTGGCTAAATGCAAATCACTACTTCTTTTTTTTTATCCTGAGCAACATTTTCATTAACAAGTAAATGAAGCAAGTATCTACATTTATTCATTGCAGGGATTACAAACTCAAATGCCTCCAAGGGCCAGCAGAAATATAAATGAACAATTTACACATCAAATACTTTCATTTTCATAAATACGCAGCCCTAACACTGCCAGTTTCCAATTTTTCAAGAGAAGCCCAATCTTAAACATTTCTAAAAATTGTGATAAAATATATGTAACATAAAAATTTAACCATTTTCAGGTGTACAATTCAGTGGCATTAAATACATTCATAATGTTGCGCAACCAACACCACTACCCATCTCCAGAACTTTTTCACCATTGCAGCTGAAACTGTATACATTAAACAGTAACTCCCCATTCTCCCTATCCCCTTCTAATCTCTATTCTATTTTGTTTCTATGGATTTTACTATTGTAGATATTTCATATAAGTGGAATCCTGTATTTGCCTGGCTTATTTTGCTTAGCACATTTCCAAAGTTCATCCATATTGCAGCATGGGTAAGAATTTCATTCCTTTTCAAGGTTGAATGGCATTCCATTGTATGTATATATATTTTGTTTATCCATTCATCTGTTGACATTTGGGTTGTTTCCACCTTTTGACTATTGTGAATGCTGCTATGAACATGGGTACATGAATGTATCTTCAAGACCCTGTTTTCAACTATTTTAGATATGTACACAGAAGTAGAATTGCTTGATCATAAGGTAGTTCTATTTTTAATTTTTTGAACCCTCATACTGTTTACCATTAGCAGTTGCCTGAATTTACAATCCCACCAACAGTGTACAAGATTCCAGTTTCCCCACAACTTCATTAACATTTATTTTTTTTATAGTGACCATCCTAATGCAAGTGAGATGGTATCATTTGTGGTTTTAACTTGTATTTCCCTAATGATTAGTAATGTTGACCATCTTTTCATGTGTTTATTTGCCACTTGTAGATCTTCGGAGAAAAGTCTATTCCGGTCCTTTGCTCATTTTTTAATCAGGTTGTTGTTTGTTGTTGAGTTGCAGTTCTTTATACATTCTGGATACTAACCCCTTATTAGATATGTGATTTGTAAATTTTTTTCCTCACATTCTTTGGGTTGTCTTTTCACCTTCTTGACAGTGCTCCTTGATGAACAAAAGCTTTTCATTTTTATAAAGTCCAATATATTATTTTTTTCATTGTTTACCTGTGCTTTTGGTATCATAACCAAGGAACTAACACCAAATCCAATGTCATGAAGATTTTTTCTTATACGTTACTCTAAGAGTTTTAAGTCTTATGTTTAGATCTTGATCCATTTTAAATTAATTTTAGCATGTGATAGACAGTAATGGTATAACTTCTTTAGCAAGTGAATATCCAGTTTCCCCAGCATCAGTTGTTGAAAAGATTGTCCTTTCCCCACTGAATGGTCTTAGCAACATTTTAAAAAACCAGTTGACTCTATATGTGATGGTTGATTTCTGGTCTCTTTATTGCAATGGTCTATACGTCTGCCCTTATGCTAGTAATACACGTTTCCTTTGGTTTTCCATTTTCTATAGCTTGAGTTACAACCCTTTAGTAGTGAGTAAAATAGCACTTACAATTTGGCCCCATTTTCCTTATCTAAATCCCAAACTCATCATATTGTAATATTAGCAGCTGCTCAAACCACAGACATATATTTTGAATATGCTCTTTTCTCTACTTAGTTTGTTCATTCTGGTATGTTACCAGGCTTTCAATACTCAGCTCAAACTTTCTCTCTCATATACTTTCTAATGGCAGAGTCAATCATTTCCATATCTATACTCTAAGAGCAATTTCTACATAATTTCTGTTAAAGCATTCATAGTGCTATACTGTAAATTATTTAGTCAGGTGACTGATGTTCCCATGGAATAAGAATTCCTATAGGACTACACTACCTCTTATTTTTGCATCCCCAGCATCTAAAATAGTGCTGGTATATGGGAGACACTGGTGGAATAATTTTTGAATGAATTTCCACATCTAAATCATAATCATCCTTCAAAGCTGAGTTGAAATTGTCTGTAAAATGGCCTGCAAGATTCTTCCTCAGTTGGACACATTCTTTCCCCTCTTCTTGACGTTCTATGTTGTATTAAAATAATCATACCCATGCCATCTCTACCTAGCTGAGGGGAGATAGACATCAAGATTCATTTTTAGACTCTAATAAAATACTTAGTACTATGCTCTGCACTGCTGACTTAGTTTTATCACGGTCTTCAATTTTTTAGCAATTGTTATTTTCTTATGACTCAATGTCACAATGAACATCAAACAAGTAACTCTGTCTTCAAGTTCATGATATGGCAAGATACCTGCCCTTATATCTCTATTCTTCTCCAACTGCCTTATTTTAGTCCAAAATGTTTAAATGTGGACCTAAATGTGGCTTTTTAGATGGTTTTGTAACAGTTACTTTCCTTGCCACAATTAAAGATATTTCCCCATTATGTCAGATTTCACCGCTATGCTCTTTATGGTTGAATTTGTCAGAAGTGCACTCTCCAGATAAATGAGGTACTTAGAGGTTTTCATTAAGACTGGAGAAAACAAATGCATAAAGTGGACAATTAAAGAAAAGAACAAAAGATGATAATAATCTGAAGCAAGATAAATTACAAAAAAATAAATAAAGGCCTGAATAATCCTAAAAAGTTAAAAAGCAAAATTTTTTCAAGGAATATCTAATTTAACTAAATAGTACTTAAAGGTGAAAACTAAAACTCTTAGTGTCTAGAGGTCAAACTTCATTTATAGTTCACTAGAGATCAGTCTTTTTTTAGTGACAGAAGTGGTAATGTGCTAGGGGACAGAAATCAGGATATCACTAAATTATTGGGGAGCTCAGAATTTGATAAAAACCACCTTTTTTCTCAAAAAGAAATTAAGAAATAAAGTTAATAAGTCCATATTACCTAATGGATAAGTTAATTCAAAATGTTTCTTTTAAAATAGTGCCTTAAGAACTGATGGGGAGTGAGAGGAGAGAGAAAAAGGGGAACAGGGTCAGCCGTCCTGGCACTAGCTTCAATACTGCTATTTTAGCTAGGGCAGTTCCCTTTTTATAGGCAGACATTGGACATCTGAATATGAGTTCATCTGAAGCGTTCCACTGCTAAAAATACAAATCTAACATCACTGATTTAGACCAGAAGGGTTCATGGTTATTCATCATATATGAGAATGCTGCAAAACTGTATCAGATAGTTTCTTTAGAACCATTAATTGCTACAGGAACAGAATGGTGCAACAACATGAGAGTCTGGGAATCAGGAGGCTAATCCTGCCCTAGACCAGTCATTTACCTTCTCCTGGCCCTTAAGTACTTAATTTCTAAAATGAAAAGGTCTTTACTCAATGTCCTAGGTCCTTAAAAAATTAAGACACTGTTGATAGGTGGCACAGTCAACATGGTAGCAGGCCTATAAAACATGACTTTTGGGACTATAATCATATGGTTATTATGATATATGCTGCTATGACAAAATGTGTTACAATGTTTTAAGAAAATGAATAGGAAAAAGGAGAATAGCTTTTCATAGACAGATGAGTAAAACATCGCAACAATAATTCCAAGAAAAGTGTTACTTGTCCTTCTGCAAATCTCTATTCCTGGAATGCCAGGATCTGTTCAAGACGTTAACCTTAACAAACTCAAAGTGCAGCAGAAATCTTTTAAACAGGAAGAATTAGGAAATAAATTAATAACATCTTAGCCTTACTAGCTAAAATTTACCTAATATTAACCTTAATCCCAAGAAAATCTTAGAATTTTACCCAAATTTTCCAATTTCCTAATCATTTACTCAATGTTTAGGGTAGGAAAGAAGCACTAATTCCAAATTCTTATTCCAAAATTCTGCTCTCTTAATCACACTCACTCTGTTGAGACTCTTATTATTCAAGAGCAATTTTACTTCTTGTTTGCCTTGTTTTGTAAATAACATTCTTCCTGTTATGCTAATTCAGACAAATTTATGTAGCTCCCCAATAATCGCAAGCAAGGAGTTCTGCTATCTGGAAGACATCCACCATTACAATGAGAAGGCAATTAGCAGTTCCACCAGGACAAGGGAGTCTCACTTCTCACACTTTGTGATCTTTACACTAAACTAATCATCACAGAAACCTGAAAGTTTTGTCAGACTACAAAGGTTAAAACAGACGCTTTTCCACTTATGAGAGAGCTGATAAAAAGTTTGAGCTTGGTGCTCAAAATGAAAATTTTAAATGATTATATATTAAAAAGTACTAGTTACAAATTTTTCCTTTTATGTCAGTGTATGATTTTGACTTACCCCTCCCAGATCCTTAATGTCCTTTTGCAGTTTTTCAGATATGGTGACAGAAGGTAAATCAATGTAAAATACCTTTCCCCAAAGTGGCTTATATTTGGATTTTTCTGGTTTGTTATCAGTTTTCAGAGATTTCAAAGATGGTCTGTTTTTTTCATTTTTGAGTTGGATTCCACCTATTGTTTAAAAATTTAGAATTAGATGTTTTCTGCAGACAGAAAATTTCTGTTTTAAAAATAGTTCTTTATACAATAATCACTTAATAGAGGAGAAAATCTTTAACCTACCAATTTAAATCATATTTCTTTGTAGTACCGATTAAGATAATGGAAAAATACCCCACACATTTTAACAGATACTATATTGTAATTATTGTTTACAGCCAATAGTTGAGTTTGAAGGAAATACTCATGCGTTTACGTTTTATGTACTAAGGTAGGTAGATTTTCCTCCTTAGAATGTAAACTTCATGGGGTATTTACTCAATAAATATTTCTGGCGCATCGCCACTCTGTTGAACACTCAAACCCGGTGCTTACATGTTAAACATTTAGCAATGCAAGAAACCTGTTACCGAGAATGAGCAAGTCCTCAGAGATTCCTTATGCCCAAGGTTTTGTTTCGTATAGTCTCTCTTAAGAACTACATGGTCCATTCGAGGAACCAAACCACCCTTCATTATTTCTTTTGAAAAGAGATCTGAGATCCAAACTGCTTTAAAAATTAACTTTTTAAAGTTAATCAACTTTATCAACTGGAGGTCACTATATAGTATATGTATCACCTACACACACGCACACATACAGATTAAGAAAGACTGGAAATGGAAGTTTGCTTTTGTTTCTGTCCATATGGAAACAGCAATGGTGTGTCTGAAATACAAATACTTTCAACTTTCTGAGTGAAGAACATAAGAGAGTAAGACCAAAAATCCACCCGCAATCACCCAATTTAACCGCGAAGCTTTCAAACTGAGCGTCGAGGGGCAGCGTCTGCGGAGCCCCGGCGCGTCCCCGGTCCGCACACGGTCCTCAGGCTGCACAACCTCCGCCATCACCTGGAGTGTGGGGAACGCAGCCGCGAGGCGAAGAGCGCGCGGACCGGGCCCACATCCGATCCCTTTTTTGAGGCAAAACCCTGAACCCAGGGAGCCTTCCTTTTTGACCACGGAGGACGCACAAGCCCGAAAAGCAGCAGGGCCCCAAGGCAGAAGCCTATAAAGAATCAGCGAGGGAACCAGGAGGGAGGAAGAGATTAAAGGGACCGCGGGCGGAGGAGGGGCTCCCTACCCTGGAAATATCCTTTGCTGTGGATCCGCATGGCTCCGGAGTTCATGGCAGCCGCCCGGCACCTACATGCTGGATCCGGAGACGGCGTCGCGCCGGGAGGCCGAGAGAACACGGCTACCCCAGGCCGCCACGGCGACGCCAACCGCCTCTCCCCTTCCGCAGACCACCACACCCACGCAGCTGCGATACCGCGTCTGCCTGCCGGGGGCCGGGGCCGGGCCGGGCCGAGGCCGGGCTCAAGGAGCAGAGGAGGAAGGAGAAAAGCACCAGCGAGTGGGTGGCGGCGGTTGAAGATTTGAAAACGCGTCACGCGGCCGCGGCGCCGAATCGCGCGCCCCGCCTCCTCTCACGCCACGCTCCGTTCTGCGCCCCGCCCCGCGCTCGCCCCCACCTGCCCCTGGGGCGCCGCAAGCCCCGCCCCACGCCCCGCCTCCTCCCACCGTAAGTCCCGCCCCCGTCCCGCCTCCCCCCGCCGCAAGCCCCGCCCCTGCCCACCGCCATGCCCTCTGCCTCAGATTCGCGCCTGCAGACCCGCTACTTGGCGTCCGTGCGCTGCCCTGAGGAGTCTCTGTGGCTCGGGGTCTTCCAGACCTAGGTGGACGCTGTTGGCGCCGGAGCCGGCCCAGACCTCCACCTGCGTCACTTCAGCCTCCCCGGGCCGCCGGGATCGCCGCCGGGCCGCCTCCTCCTCCAGGTACGCTCATTTCTGGCGGGCCGGCCACCCGGTAGTCTGGAGGCGCGGCGGCTGCGGCTGAGCCGGGACCCGGCGGCGACGGCCCCCGCCGAGCGCGCCCCGGAGCCGCAGAACGTAAGTTTTCCCGCGGTCACCGCGGACCCGCGGGCCGGAGACAGGCCGCAGAGGGTCTTGCTAGGGTGACGGCGGCCCGGGGCGTTGGGGGGTCCGGCCTGGGGCCCCCCGCCTGCAGCGCCCCTTGACCGCCTGCGCTACTCTGTTGACCTCTGTTTTGCGCAGACCTGCTTTATCGTGTAGAAGTTTATTTCAACAATAATGGAGAGTGGAAATTTGAAATCTCAAGTCGAGTTTTGGGTCTGGTCGGGCCACTTTCCAGCCTGTAAAACTTCTTAAATTACCTAATCCCTTTGAGCCTTAGTTTTTTCATCTATAAAATGGGGATAATAATGAGATGATAGTATGGATTAAATTAAAATGTTTTGTAGAGTATATTAATTTTGTTTTGTAAATGGGAAAACGCTTCACCTCCCCCCCCCCCCCCCAAATTGATTTGGGTGTTTCTGCTTGTAAACTCGTGGAAGAAGAGGATTTCATTTTGTACTACTTTGCATTTCTTAACTCCGGGCCATAATAGGCACTCATTGTTTAACGTGGATTTCTGACCCAGTAGTTCGGAGAAGTTAGTGCTAATAAAACCGTTTCTAAAATAGGTACCTGGAAGTATCGATAAGGGTGGATTGGGATACCTTTAGCCAAAA
Organism: Miniopterus natalensis; assembly: GCF_054644295.1. Classification (NCBI taxonomy): domain Eukaryota; kingdom Metazoa; phylum Chordata; class Mammalia; order Chiroptera; family Miniopteridae; genus Miniopterus; species Miniopterus natalensis. The sequence goes on along the minus strand of NC_142090.1, from coordinate 55,752,174 downwards.
TGGAGAGCAAGAAGAGATGGTTCGGGTTCGATTACGGAAATGAGAGTTTTGTTTTGGATGGCTTGAAATGGAAGGACCTGGGGAGACGATCATGGAACTATCTTTATTAGACGGTTGGCAATATTTGTAACTCAAGAGAGATGTCTGGGAGGTGGGAGGCTGGTGATGAAGAGAGGGAAGATGGATTGATTTGAGGACATCACTCAGACCAATCACTGATTCTCAGCCATAGTCATGGGACGGTAACAGAGGTCATCAGAGAGGCAGGAGGAGGTGTAGTTTGAAAAAACATTCAACATCAGAATTTCTGTTTGGGGAGTACAACCTATCTTCAAAATGTAAACTACAGAAAGAGCACAAGATTTTAATGTTTATAAAAAGCGTTAAAAGGTTAAGAAACACCAATATAGAATGTAGTTACAGTCCTGGGAGGAAATGAAATTGCCTGAGAGAGCTTGTGAAGTAAGAGAAGTAGTGATGAGCAGAGGGTGAGGGAGAAAAGGCCACAGAGTTAGGAAGAGAACTGGGAACAAAATTCACTGTCGAAAGTCACAGAATTGCAGCAAACACTGGGATCATGCCGGCTTCACTGCCTATATGACTTTGGGTAATTTTAGCCTCTATTTTAATTTATGAAAAGAGGTCGTAAATATTTCTTAGATGTGATTAAATGAAACATTTTTGGAAGCTTTATTAGTACAGTGCCTGGCACAGAGTGGGGGCTCAGTAAGTTCTTTCATTGTGGTAAACTCCGAAATATAGGCCTTGATTCTGGTTGTTTAAGATGTCATTGGTTTCCTTAGTGAGAATTTCAGTGTATGACTAACGTAAGTACTGTTCTGTACTAGGTAATGATGGGCTTGAAATGGAAACAGGTAGAGTGTACTCTTGCAAAAAAATCTGTCAGCATAGGGAATTACAGTGATAGGAAGGGGAGATTGGGTCTTGGAAGGTTTAGGGGATATAGGAAGGATTTAAACATTTGTTTCTGTTGAAGAAAATAAAAAGCTGTAAGCCCACTTTATGTTCTAGTGAGAGAAGAATTACTTTCCTTATTTACTATAATGAGAAAGGACAGTAACCTAGTTGTACCCTATGCTTTTAGACACGCCCTTGCCTGCATTATAGGTGATAATGTCAAGCTACGAAAAGCAGAAAGTCTATTTTACTGGATAGTGTTAGTAACTTTCTAATCTGTAGCTCAAGATTAATTTTTAAAAACTTATGATTGGAACTGAAATCTTTTAGTAGCCACAAGAAGAAGAACTTGGTCCTATATCTATGGCCTATAAGTATAGAAACCTCCTTATGTATTATGTCAGTAATCAGAGATATTGGTAAGAGAATAAAGTTGATGTTAAAGTATATGTTGAAATGTGCTTCAGGTAAAAAGTATACATTCAAGAAGAATATTTGTGGTGAAAAGTTTGGTTAGAATTCTATTAAGCAAAGTAGGAGAACACTGAATAGAATGATCTAATTAAATGACATTTAGCTTTGAATCAGGAGAAATGAATTCATTCAGCATTGGCTCTATTTCTGAATAGTGTTATGACCTTGGGCAAATATTAACCTTTCTGTGCTACAATTTCCTCATTTGTAAATGAAGACAATATCTTCTCAGTCTGCCCAGCAACTTAATTGGCTTTTTCAGACTACCTAAGACAAATACAAATATAAATTTTTTATTCTAGAGTCTAGGCAAACAGATCTATTAATTCTTCTGTAATATTATCACTTTCCTATTTTCTTTTGCTTAAGTCTCTCCACCTGGCTGGCAATTGCTCCTCTTTCCTATTTATAGCAAGCCTAGCTTAGATGCAGCCTTTATCTCCTGCTCATTTGGGGCCTTCAATAATTCCTGTTTGATTAATTTGCCAACAATTGATATACTATCTTCTGAAATGTATTTTGTTGCTATTTTTATTATTTAATTTTCACATTTTAGACTCTCACTACCCTGGTGAATTGGAGGGCCTGTTTTTCAGAGGTTAAGTTCTTAGTTTTGTAGACTAAGCATATGGAAACATAGAGTTGGTTAGTGGCTGAGGCACTGAAGTCCATGTGTCAGGTGAGCGTGGCTAGGAAACCAGGGAAAATTCAGCATGTCAGGTCCTTGAACACAACCTAGGTGAAGGGTCAGAATGGAAAATAAGCAACACGGGAGGATTCAACATGTGAGAGTGGATCGCCTTGAGGCAGCGTAATTCAGAGGCTGCTGTGGCACCTACCTGCAGGAGCTGTTAAGGTTAATGCACTGGTTCAAAGGTTATATTTGGTTATATTTATATTCTGAACTAGATTGTAAATTCCTTTCGAGTAGATAGTACAGAATGAGTATTTGGCCATGACTGTAAAACAGTCTACTTACCTATCCCACTTTTTCTTTCCTTCTGTATTGATTGAGTGCCTGCAATGTGCTATGCCCAGTGAGATTGGTTTTCTATAATACCCCATAGAAGTCTCATCATTTAAATTTCTAAAAACTTTAATACTCTTAATAATTCACACACAGTAAAGTGCACATTTTAAGCATGTAGATTGATGAGTTCTAACAAATATGTATATCCATGTAATTACCACCCCATAGAACATTTCTGTCCTCTCAGAAGGTTATCATCCCTGTTCCAGCCTCCCTTTTCCCACTGGAGATAACCATTCTTCTGATTTCTATTATCATAAATAGTTTTGCCTGTATTTCAACTTCATTATGTGGAAACATATAATTTATATGTTTTGGGTCTGAATTATTTTGCATAACAAATTTTTGTGATTCATCCATGCTACTACATATATCAATAGTTTGTTCCATTTTATTGCCGAGTAGTATTCCATTGTGTGAATATACCACAATTTATCCATTCACCTGGTGATGGATATTTGGGTTGTTCCTCATTTTGGGCTGTTATAAATAATGATGCTATGAATATTGGTATTTAGGTCTTTAGTGGACATATGCTTTTATTTTTCTTGGAATCCCTGGATCATATGGTTACTGAATGTTTAACATTATGAGAAACTACTGAAGTTTTTAACCCTTTACTCCAGCAATATATGAGAGTCCCAATTATTACACATCCTAGGCACTCAGTGTGTGTGAACTGGTGGCTTGTGTAGGGGTTTTTTATTTATTTTTTTAATTTTAGAACACATCTTTTTTGTTTTTAATATATCTTTATTGATTTTAGAGAGAGGAAAGGAGAGAGAGAGAGAGAGAGAAACATCAGTGATGAGAGAGAGTCATTGATCAGCTGCCTCCTGCACACCCCCGACTGGGAATCGAGCCCGCAACCCAGGCATGTGCCCTGACCGGGAATCGAACCCCAATCTCCTGGATCCTAGGTTGACGCTCAGCTGCTGAACCACGCCCGGCTGGGCTAGAACACATCTTTATTTTTATAATACATTGCTAAATTTTTCTCTAATGGGGTTATACCATGAAGTGATTGTTTTAGTTTTATTATAAATCGTATATATCAAGAATAAGCATTTCCTTTTTAAAAGGCATTATGTAAAGTTTAATACCATAGGATTTGGGAGAAATTTATTGGGGAGAGATGAAACATCTTGCTCAGTTCCTGGCATATAGATTAAATAAAGGTTACATTATTATTATTTTCACTGTTGGATTACTTATCTTTATATTGCTGTAAATGTTTATTCTATTTTCCTTTACAGTTCATGTGAATTCTCCCACGATCCACTTAAGGTAGTTTCTTTCAATCTTTGAAATTTCTTTCTTTCCTAGAGTTCTATTTTGCCCCACTTAACAGAGTCATTGCATATATTTTGATCTTCAGTTTTGATCATCCAAGGGTGTTATATACTGAAATAGGTTGGGAAGTTTATATAATTTGATTAATATATTTATACATTTGTGACATTCTTATTAAAGATTTGATCCTAAACAAAATGGTGAAGTAGAACCAAAATTTACTTGATTGTTCCTATATAGTTTTATGAACATAGCATGTGCTTTAAAAAAATTAGTTTTTAATAGCTAATACCAAAATATTTACCTTTTCTATTAGGTGTAAGAACAGTCAATGCTGATAGAATGATCAAAGCAAGACCTTTAGTCTAGATTCTTAAATTTGTCACTATCAGTGAGGTGGGTCAGTATTTGTCTCAAATAAATCTAATTAATTTGTTGCCGTTACTTTTTTTTATAATTTCCCTTTCTCTCATTGCCATTTTTCTCTGGGATCCTTAATTAGTCTTGAGGGAGTCAACTACTGGCTTCTCTCTTCCAATGAGAAATACATAGTTACATGGAATCTCTTTCAGTCACTAGCCCTTCCTCTTTTTCATCATGGACATCAACACAGTCTTCTCCCCACCAACAATACATGTTTTGAAATAACATGAAGTTTTTAAAAAAATTGATGTGAAATTTACATAACATAAAATTCACCATTTTAACCATTTTGAAGTATACAATTCAGTGATTTCCAGTGTATCCACAATGTTGTACAAATATCACCGCTCTAATTCTAGAACATCAACACCTCAAAAAGACACCTGGTACCCATTAAGCAGTCGTCCCTCATTTTCCTGCAACACCTGGCAACCACTAATCTTTCTGCCTCGATGGATTTGCCAATGGTGGACATTTCCTATAAAGGGAATTATAAAATATGGGGGATTTTTGGTGCCTGGCTTCTTTCATTTAATGTAATATTTTCAAAGTTCATCCATGTTGTAGCATGTATCAGTGCTTCATTATTTTTTATGACTGAATAATATTGTCTTGTAGCAATACACCACATTTTGTTTATCCATTCATTAGTTGAACATATAGGTATATTTTTGGTTTTGGGGGTTATATGCTGGATCATATAATGATTCTGTGTTTAACATTTTGAGAAACTACCAAACTGTTTTCCATAGTGGCTGCATTATTTTGCATTCCCACCAGCAATGTAAAAGTTTTCCCATTTCTCCACATCCTCACTAACACTATTATCCTTATTTATTTTTTTAAATTAAAGCCTTCCTACAGGGTTTGTAAAGTGTTATCTCATTGTGGTTTTGATTTGCATGTCCCTAGTGATTAGTGATGTTGAGCATCTTTTCATGTGCTTATTGGTCTTGGTATATCTTCTTTGCATAAATGTCTATTCAGGTCCTTTGCCCATTTTTATTAGGCTTTTGTCTTTTTGTTGTTGAGTTGTAAGTGTTCTTTAAATGTCTTGTGGACTAGACTCTTATCAGATATATGATTTGCAAAAATGTTCTCCAATTCTATGGCTTGTCTTTTCACTTTTTTGAAAGTGTTTTTTGATACACAAAAGTTTTTAACTTGATAAAATCCAATTTTTATGTTTTGTGTGTGTGGTATGTTTCTTGTAATTTTGGTGTCATATTTAGGAATCTATTGCCAAATCCAAGGTCACTTAATTTTACTCAATCTTATCTTCTGAGCGTTTTATAGTTTTATCACTTATATTTTGGTCTTTAACCCATTTTGAGTTAATATGAGTTTATGGTATAAGCTGACAGTCAAACTTGCATATGGATATCCTTTTGTCCCAATGCCATTTGTTGAAAAGACTGTTCTTTCCTCATGTTATGGTCTTTGCAACCTTGTTGAAAATCAGTTGACCATAAGTAAATGTATGGGGTTGTTTCAAGACTACCAAGTCTATTCCATAACTCATATGTTTATCCTTATGCCAGTACTACACTGTTTTAATAAATAGCCTCTTAGTAAGTTTTGAAATTGGGAAGTATGAGTCTTCCAAATTTGTTCTTCCTTTTCAAGATTGTTTTGGCTATTTGCGGTCTCTTAAAATTTTATATGAATTTTAGGATCAACTTGTTCATTTCAGCAAAAAGCAGTTAGAATTTTGATAGCGATCGCATTGAATTTGTAGAGTATTGCCATCTTAATAACATTGTGTGTTCCTCTCCATGAACACAAGATGTTTTTCCACTTACTCAGGTCTTCTTTAGTTTCAACAATGTTTTGTGATTTTCATTGTACAAGTCTTATACACCACCTCCTTGGTTAAATTTATTTCTAAAGTATTTTATTCTTTTTGATGCTATTGTAAATGGAATTTTTAAAAATTTCATTCTCAGATTGTTGCTATATAGAAATATAACTGATTATTGTGTGTTGATCTTGTATCCTACAACTTTGCTGGATTTGTTTATTAACTTTGATAGGGTTTTTCTGTGTGTAAATTGTTTAGAATTTTCCAGATTCAGTGGTACCTTGGTTTTCAAACGTTTCCATTGATGAACATTTCTGTTTACGAACGCCATAAACCCAGAAGTAAATGCTTCTGTTTTCAAACACGCCTCAGAAGTTGAACATGCCACACGGCTTACATTTGAAAACTGAGGTACCGCTGTATAAAATTATGCCATCTGTGAACAGAAGTAGTTTTTACTTCTTCCTTTCAAATCTGGATATCTTTGTTTTTATTGCCTAATTACCCTAGCTACAACTTTCAGGATGATGTTGAATGGATGTGGCAAGAAAGCAGACTTTTTCCTGACCTTAAGGGAAAACTTTCAGTCTTTTCCCTTTAAGTATGGTGTTTTTTGTGTATTTTTCATAGATGCCCTTTATCAGCTTGATGAAGTTCCCTTCTTTTCATCTTTGTTGAGTATTTGTATCATGAAAGGTTGTTGGGTTTTATAAAAAAATTTCTACATCAACTGACTTAATCATGTGTGTCCTTTCCTTCATTTAATTAAGTGGTATATTTCGTTGATTGATTTTCATATGTTGAACCACCTTTGCATTTCTGGGGTAAATCCCACATGGTCATGACGTAAATTGTTTTGATATACAGCTGGATTTGGTTTACTATTATTTTGTTGAGAATTTTAGCATCTATGTACATATAGGATATTAATTTGTAGTCTTCTTGTGATGTCTTTTTCTGGCTTTGGTATCAGTAATATTGGCTTCATCGAATGAGTTAGGAAGTGTTCCCTCTTCTATTTATTAGAAAACTTTGGGAAGAATTAGCATTAATTCTTTTTAAATGTTTGGTAGAATTCACCAGTAAAGCCAACTAGTCCTGGGTTTTCTTTGTTGGGAGATTTTTGATTACTAATTAAGTCTCTTGGTATAAGTCTATTTTGATTTTCTGTCTCTTCTCAAGTCAGTTTTGGTGGTTTGTGTATTTCTGGGAATTTGTCAGTTTCATCCAGGTTATATGATTTGTTGACAGATACTTGTTCATAATATTCTCCTATAGTAATTTTTATTTCTGTAAAGCTGATAGTATTGTATATACTTTGATGCCTGACTTTAGTAATTTCATTCTTCTTTCTTTGTTAGTCTAGCTAAATGTTTGTCAATTTTGTTGATCCTTTTAAAGAAACAACTTTTGGTTTTATTGATTCTCTATAGTCTTTCTACTTTCTATGTTGTTTATTTACATTCTAACTTAAAGTATTTCTTTTCTCTGCTTGAGTTTGCTCTTTTATTAGGTTTCATAAGGAAGAAAGGTTATTTATCTCAGGTCTGATTTTTCAGTAGTTCTTTACAGCTATAAATTTTTCTCTCAACACTCCATTTATTGCAAATCTTAAGTTTTGGTATGTTGTATTTTCATTTTTATTCATCTCGATATTTTAAAATTTCCCTTGAAATTCTTTGATCTGTTGACTATTTGAGTATATTGTTTTATCCACATATTTGTGAGTTTTCCAAATTTCCTTTTGTTTCTGATTTCTAATTTTATTTCATTGTGATCAAAGAAGATACTTAGTATTATTTCAGTCCTCTAAATTTATTGAAACTTGTTTTATGCCCTAACATGAGTTATCACATGTTCCATGTTCAACTGAGAAGCATGTGTATACTGTTGTTGTTGGGTAGAATATTCTGTGTGTCTTAGGTCTAGTTGGCTTATAGTGTTGTCAAGTCTTCTAATTCCTGTTTATCTTTTGTTTAGTTTTATTCACTGCTGAAAGTGAAACATTGAAGTTTCCAATTATTGTTGAACTATCCATGGCTCCCTTCTATCAAGTTTTTGCTTCATATAATTCATGGTTCTGTTGGTAGGTATATATATGTTTGTAAATGTTATATCTTGATAGATTTACCCATTTGTTATAAAACACTCTTCTTTGTCTCTCATAACAATTTTTGTCTCAAAGTCTATTTTGTCTAATATTTGTACTGGCATTCTAGGTCTCTTTGGTTATTCTTTTCATAGAATACATTTTTCTACTTTCATTTTTAATATATTCGTATCTTTAGTTCTAAAATGAGTCTCTTGTAGTTAGATCACTTTTTAAATTCTTCTAGTTTCTGTCTCTTAATTGAAGAGTTTAATCCATTTATATTTAATGAAATTATTCCTGAAAGAATTACTTTGCCAATATTTATTTTGTTTTGTATATGTCATATAGTTTTGTTCCTCAACTCCTTCATTACTCCCGTCTTTTGTGTTAGATAGGTGTTTTGCAAAACATTTTGGCAATTTCTTTAAAAATTAAGCATGCATTTACCATTTGATCCAGTCATTTTATTTCTGCTTGTTTACTCACTACTTAAAATGCGTAGCCATAGCTCCTTTATGGTTCCATTCATGTGAAATTCTCAAAAGTGCAAACTCATCTGTAGTGGCAGCAGATCAGTACTTACTTCAGAGCAGGGACGGGTGCTAGGAAGTAATTACAAAGGAGTGGGAGGAAACTTATGTCTATGTCAGTTATGTTCATTTTGTTGATTGGTGATGATTTCACAGGTGGTCAGTACGTATTAAGTTATAAACTTTAAGTATATGCAGTTCATTGTGTGTCACTTATTTCTCAATAAAATTATTTTAAAAGTAAAGAAAATTAAGATAATGTGGTGTGTACATACACACACACACAGTTATACGGTAGAATATTTTTCAACCATGAGAAAGAAGGAAATCCTGCCATTTGTGACAACATGGATGGACCTTGTGGACCTTATGCTAACTGTAATAAGCCAGACAGAGGAAGATAAATGTTGCATGTTATTATTTGTATGTGGAATCTTAAGAAAAAAGAAAAGAAACTCACAGAAACAGTGGAAAAGTGGCTGCCAGAGGCTGGGGAGATGGAGGAATAAGAAGAGGTTGGTAAGATGAATAAGGTCTGAGAATCTAATGTAAAATATGATAATTATAATTGATAACACTGTGCTATATAATTGAAATTTGCTAAGAGAGTAGAACTTAAATTTTCTCACGTAAATAAATAAATAAAAGGTGGTGATGGATGTGTTAATTAACTAGATGGAAGAAATCTTTTCACATTGTATATGTATATATGTATATCAAATCACTATGATGTACGCTTTAAATATTTTACAATTTTATATGTCAGTTTTACCTCAATAAAGCTGCAAAGAATTTTTTAAAAAGGAGTCTTCATTGTATAGTAAGATTGGAAATAAAATTCTGTAATGTGATAGTCTCTTTAAAAAAAAATGTCTGTGGCAAACAATATCCTAATGGGAAATCTTAGAAGAATTTTTTTTTTAATTGAGGCATGGAACGAGTATATTTATTTTCACCACTCTTTATGTAACATTTTGGAATCATAGCCTGTGCAATAAGAAAATTAAACTGGTAGCAGGATACTTGAGAATGGCAGAAATCAAATATTTGCAGACAATATAAACTTTCATATTAAAAAACTCAGAATCTGTTACTCAATAATTAGAAATAATATGAAATTCTTTTAGCAAGGTTGGCTGGATATAAGATTAATTTACAAAATCAGTTATTCATGCTAACAGCAGAGACAATAAAAAAGGAAGATACTATTTATATTACTTTTAGTGACTACCAGGTGTCTAGAGTTAGTCCTGCCACAAATGTACAAGATCTCTGTAGGACAAATTTTGAAACTTCTCAGAACAGCAGTAAGGAAGAGACAGACTAAATTTGTGCGTTATTTATTTCCAAATTTATCTGTAGATTCTATTTCATTCCAATCAAAATTTCAGAGGTTTTTAAAGTAACTTGGTAAGATGATTTTTAAACTTATATGAGGTCCTACAGGACCAAGAGTAACCATGATACTTCTGAAGAAGAGAAACAGGGAGGGTAGACTACCAGATAAAAGAACTTATCTTGACTTACCAATAATACAGTGTGGTATGGTTTAAAAATAGATAAGTTGACCAATAGAATAGAGAGCCTAGGAACAGTTTTTTTCCTTACATTCTAAATAATTGCTAGGATATATCAGATGAACATATTTAGGTTGTCAACTTTGCTGGGATGAGTGTCAAACTAAAGCATTATAGGCCTTTATATTCTTCTTGAGGAGCATACCTGCAGGTTATGTTCCACTTAAAAGAACTGTGTTCATATAAATGAGAGTTAGAAGTATGTTCTTAGACTTGAAGATTCTACGTAAGTTTCAGGAATTAAAATTTTTTATTTTATTTTATCTTTATTGTTAAAAGTATTACAGATATTCTCCCCTTTTTCCCCCCCATTGATCCTGTCCACCCTGTATTCGCCCCCCCCCAGCCTTCACCACACAATTGTCTGTGTCCATGGGTTATGCGTATATACATGTAAGTCCTTTGATTAATCTCTCCCCACCCACTCCCACTCCCTGCCTTCCCACTGAGATTCATCAGTCTGTTCCATGCTTCTATGTCTCTGGATCTATTTTGTTCCTCAGTCTATTTTGTTTGTTACATTCCACATATGAGTGAGATCATGTAAAACTGAATCTGGAAGAATCAGAAAACCTGAATAAGCTAATAACTGATGAAACTGAAGCAGTAATAAAAAACTCCTAGCAAACAAAAGCCCTGGTCCAGACAGCTTCACAAGAGAGCTTTCTAATTCTTTAAGTTGTAGGGTTAGATGGTTTACTAAAAAATCATTCTTGCTTTTTGAGGTAGGCCTGAAAGCACTTCCCTCTTAGGAGTGCTTTCACTGTGTCCCATAGATTTTGGGTTGTTCTGTGTTCATTTTCATTTGTTTCCAGGAAGTTTTTGATTTCTTTATTGATCTTATTGTAACCCATTCATTGTTTAATAACATGTTATTTAGCCTCCATGTGTTTGAATGTTTTTGAGAGTTTTAACTATAGTTGACTTCCAATTTCATGCCATTGTGATCTGAGATGCTTGATATGATTTCAGCCCTCTTGAACTTGTAGAGACTTGTTTTGTGTCCTAACATGTGGTCTGTCTTTGAGCATGACGCATGTGCACTTGAGAAGAATGTATATCCTGCAGCTTTGGGGTGAAATGTACTTTAAATATCAATTAAATCCATCTGATCTAGTGTGCCATTTAGAATCACTGTTTCTGTGTTGACTTTTTGTCTGGAAGATCTACCCAGTGAAGTCAGTGGGGCGTTAAAGTCCACGACTATAACTGTATTGCTGTTGATCTCTCCCTTTAAGTCCTAAGGTTATTATTGATAGGCCCTTATTTATTGCTATTTTAATTCTTTATGCCTATGTTTCTCTCTCTATTTCTACTTCTAATTACAGCAGTCCCTTTAACATTTCTTGCAATGCTGGTTTGGTGGTGATAAACTCCTTTAGCCTTTTTTTTGTCTGGGAAGCTCTTTATTTCACCATCTATTTTGAATGATAGTCTTGCTGGATAAAGTAGTCTTGGTTTCAGACCCTTGTTTTGCATTACATTGAATACTTCATACTGTTCCCTTCTGGCTTGTAGAGTTTCTGATGAGAAGTCAGCTGACAGACTTATGGGAGTTCCTTTGTAGGTAACAGATTGCTTTTCTCTTGCTGCCTTCAGTATTCTCTTTGTCTTGAATTTTTGGTATTTTAATTATGATGTGTCTGGGTGTGGGCCTCTTTGGATTCTTCTTGCTTAGGACTCTCTGTGCCTCCTGAACTTGTGTGACTTTTTCCTTCACCAGGTTAGGGAAGTTTTCTGCCATTATTTCTTCAGGCAGGTTTTCTAATTTTTGCTTATTTTTTACCTCTTCTGGCTCTCCTATAACGCGAACATTGTTACATTTCATGTTGTCCCACAGCTCCCTTAGACTGCCCTCCTGTTTTTTTCATTGCTTATTTCTCTTTGGGTCTCTGATTGAATGATTTTTTTCCTACCCTTTCTTCTGATTTGCTGATCTGATACTCAGCTTCCTCTAATCTGCTGTTTATTCCTTCCAATGTATTCTTTGTTTCTGCTATGTCATTCTTCATTTCTGACTTGTCATTTTTCATAGTTTCCATATCTTTTTTTCATGCTGTTGAGAATCCTTGCAATCAGTATTCTGAACTCTATATCTGATAGATTGCTTATCTCCATTTCATTTAGCTCTTTTACTGGAGACTTCTCTTGTTCTTTCATTTGGGGCTTGTTTCTTTGTCTCCCCATTTTGGCTGCTTATTTTGGTTTGTTTCTATGTATTAGGTAGGCCTGCTAAAACTCTCAGTCTTTTTGGAGGGTCTCTGTTGCAGGCCAGTGTCAGACACTGTTTGTGACTGGCCTTGAGTACCCTGTTTGGAGCTATCAACAATCCACAGCTTGAGGTTCGCCCTCTTGGTGCTGGGTGCGTTTGGACAGGACCAAGATGCACACCAAAGTCTGCTTTTCTAAGGCTCAGGTCCAGAAGCAGATTAGGCAAAGACTCAAAGCACTCTGAGGTCTGCCTCTGCCTGCAGGCTGATTAATGTGATTCTCTTAATGAGCCTTGGGCTATAGAAACTCCACAGGGTAGGGTGAGAAGTTTTCCAGCAGGATGGGTCAGTTGCTTCCCCCTCAAGAAAAGCTGCTTGGAAGGTAAATGTCTGCCTGTGAAAGATGTCCTCTGCAGTATGAGGAATCCAGAGGGATGCCCTATGAGCTTTATCTCCAGAGCCCACAATCCTAGAATCTCCTCACAGAGCTCCAGTCCACTCTGCCCTCCCTCTGCTGGAGCCCAAGGTGAGTGGCTGCACAGGAAAGTTTGCGCATTGGCTCTTTAAGAGGATGCCTGTATTTCTAGCTGTCTCTCTCTGGCAGACAGAAACCCTGCTGCTTTTCACAGCCAGATGTTATGTGGGCACCTTTCTCAGTTCTGGTGCTCTTGGCTGGGAAGCCCAGCCTGGGGTTTAGCCCCAGTGTCCTCAGTGGGAACCCCCCACAGCTGAGCTATCTCTCTGGACCTTCAGCTACTCTCTGTTGGAGCCCAGCCAGCTCTCTTGCATCTCCACACTTCCTACCAGTCTCTATGTGGTCTCCACTTTTCCTCCTTGGTTATGAGGATGCTCTCCAGCTCATCTTCAGTTGCAGTTAATTATTCAGGATGGTTTTTCTCTATTTTAGTTGTAATTCCAGTTTGGTCCTAGGAGAGTGTCAGTGTAGCTTCCACTCAGTCTGCTGCCATCTTTAATCTCTCAGGAATTAAAATTTTTTTATTGTGTAAATTTTTCCACATACAGAAAAATACTGAACAGTATAAATACTTATGGCATACTTATCACCTAGACTTAACAGATTGTTAACATTTTAGTATGTTTATTTTTTCTGAAGTATTATAACGTACAGCATTTTCATAACTTTTAGTGCTTAATACTTAAGTATGTATCTCTTTTAAAATGACACTTTTTACATAACCGCAATACTGTTATTTCACCAAAGAAAATCAATAGTAATTTTTAATATTGTCTAATATCTAGCCGAGGTTCAGAGTTCTTCAGTTACTGTCAAACTGTCTTTTTACAGTTTGTTTTTTTGAACCAGGATCCATTTGGTTGTTGACTCTCATGAGATTCCTTGATTTTAAAACAGTTCTTTCTCCCCTGCTTCCTTTTTTCTCACCTTACTTTCATTTGTTGAAGAAACTATAGTCTTATAAACCAGAGCATTACACCTTCTCCTATTTTATGGCATCCTTTACCATGTTACTTTAGTCTCTGAATTTCCTGTAGAATGAAAGTTAGAGCTAAAGGATTGCTTAGATTGAGATCAAAATTTTTCCTCAAAATATGCCATAGATGATGCTGGATACTTAATTTTTTGTCACAAAATCTATTTGTTTGACTCAATCTAAGATTGATCATTGTGTTCAGGTTATAGAATTGTTTTGTTTTTAAAGTAGGTTTTTTTGTTTTTTTTTGTATTTACTGGGATAATAGGAATTTCTGTGAAAATACTTTTGTAACTCTAATATTAGCACTTGTGGAATGTTCTTCATATTCCTCAAAGCACTTACTAGAAAGCATTCAATCAATGTTAATTTGTATTTTTAAGTTTTATACATGCTCCTTTCCTTTAGGTTTGTTGTCCTTTTCTGAGTGAAAAGATAAAACAATTTTGTTTTTTTCACTACAGATTTTCAGCTACTGATGTTACAAACAAACTATTGGAGCATAGAGTTGAGGAAAAGACTTATACCAGGTAGGTACCACAGCAATCTTGAGAAAGAAGAACAAAGTTGGAGGAATTATGCTACCTGATATCAAACTATACTGCAAGGCCATAGTAATCAAAACAGCACGGTCCTGGGCATAGAAACAGACATATAGATCAGTAGAAAGAATAGAGAGCCCAGAAATAAATCCATGCCTTTATGGTGGTCAGTTAATATCAGCAGAGGAGGTAAGGACATACAATGGGGTAAAGATTGTTTATTCAATAAATGGTACTGGGAAAATTGGACAGGTCAGGATGCAGAGAAAAGGGAATGTTCACACACTGTTGGTGGGAATGCAGACTGATGCAGCCAGTATGGAAAGCAGTATGGCATTACCTCAAAAAATTAAAATAGAACTGCTTTATGACCCAGCTATTCCACTTCTGGGAATTTATATGAAGAAACTTGAAACACTGATTCATAAGAATATATGCACTCCTGTGTTCATTGCAGCATTATATACAGTAACCAAGATTTAGAAGTAGCCCAAGTGCCCATCAATAGATGAGTGGATAAAAAGCTGTGGTACATTTATACAGTGGAATACTACCTGGTGGTAAAAAGAAGGAAATCTTACCTTTTGTGACAAGGGTAGAACCAGAGAGTATTATGCTAAGTGAAATAAGCCAAAGAAAGACAAATACATATGATTTCTCTTATATGTAGAATCTAATGAACAAAATAAACTAGCTAACAAAATACACACTCATAGATACAGAAAACAGACTGATAGCTGTTAGAGGGTTTGGAGGCTGGGTGAAAAATGTGAAGAGATTAGGCAAAACACACAAAAAAACCTCATTGGTTCGGATAACAGTATGGTGATTACCAGAGGGAAAGGGGGATAGGGGAGGTAGAATCAGGTAAAGGCAGGAAAAATGGTGGTGAAAGAAGCCTTGACTTGGTGGTAAACACACAATACAATATACTGATGATATATTGTAGAATTGTACACCTACCTATATAATCTTATTAACCAATGTCACCCCAATAAATTCAATGAAAAAATTTAAAACCTGGTAAGTAATAAAAGTCTAAGAAACAACAAAACTACCATTTATTTTTGCAAAGTTATTATTGAGATAATAGACAAAATTGGTATATGAACTGGAGTATTTTATCAAAATTAAGTTTCTTCGATTTGATAATTATACTGTGATTATGTAAGAATATTTTGAGGTACTTTGAGGATATTTTGAGGATAAAAGGGTCTGATGTGTGCAACCTATTTTGAAATGGTTCAGAAAATAATAAATGATACGTAATGTGAGAGTTTGGTGAAGTTGTGTATTATTAGGAACTCATATTGCATTGCCAGTGGAAGTATGAATTGGAAAGTATTTTGTCTCAAGTTTTAACTTAGTCTAGCTGTCTTACTTTTTCTTATACTAATTGTAGGAAGACCACAAAAAGCTGTGTGTATGTATAGGGATATTTATAATGATGATGTATGAAACGAATGAACGAATGAATGACAAATTGGCAATAACCTTAATATCTAACAATATGAGACTGATTAATAAAATGAAAAACTTTGAGCATTAAAAATGATAATGTAGGAGAGACAACAAGATGGCAGCGAAGGTAACAGTGGTACCCTCTGCCTTGCACAACCACATCAAAATTACAACTAAAATACAGAACATCCATCATTCAGAACCTCCTGAAATCTAGCTGAAGAGAAGTCCTACAGCAAGGGAATTGAAGAAGTACATCAAGACCAGTAGGAGGGGTGGGGACGCAGGGCAGAATCTGGGCTGAATCTCAGAGATGCACTGTGGTCCCACACCCAGGTGCAGTGGGTAAAAACGGGAGGGATATCTCAGCAGTGGAGGTTTCCCGAAGGAGCAAGGGCCCCAGCGCCATATTACACCCCCCAGCCCATGGTTCCAGTGCTGGGAAGAGAAGTCCTGACAACGTGGGGCTGTAAAAGCCAGCAGGAATTGTGGCTGAGGAATGCAGAGGCTGCTGGAGTCCCAGCCAGCTCCTCTTAAAGGGCCCGTGGACGGACTCACTCAGACACACTCCCTCTGAGCTCCAGTGCTGGGCAGCAGCTTGAAAGGAACCTGGGACATTCACGGAGTAACTAGAATCAGGGTAAGAGTTGGAGGGGAAACTTTCTCACAGACAGAAGAGCTGGTAGAGGTGATGAGACTTTGATGAGACTTCCCCCCCTACACTGATCTCCTTCCCTGGATTTCCATTAGCCTGATTCACACTTTTCACCTTGCCCTGGTGATTCCCAAAGACCTTCCCCTCCCTACTTGCAAGCTCATCCAAGCCATTTCCAGTGGCTTTTCTGTGCAAATGGCCTGTCCTATCTCATGCTTAGGACTTTCCTAAAATTTCTTAACAAGCAGCAGCTGGCCTCAGTGTGCCCCATACCTCTGGATAAGTGTCCCCAGGCCTGGCACTAGTGGCAGCCTGCATTGGTTCATAGGTTGGCTTCTCCTGGACACCTCCAAGCCCAGCACAAGTAGCAGCCATCCATGGATTGCTGTATAGTTCATGCTGGGTGGCCCTGGGTAAGTCACAGGCAGAGGCTGACTTTGCATCTCCCAGGAGGACCCAGAGGATCATATTTCAGAGGGAAGAGGGAAGGGGGTGGGAAGAGATTAACCAAAGAAGTTACATGCATATATGCATAACCCATGGACACAGTAATGGGGTCAAGACCTGGGCAGGGGGTGGGAGCAAGGTGGAGGTGGGCCAATGGGGGCAGAAATGGGACACCTGTAATACTTTCAACACTAAAGATAAGTTAAAAAAAATGATAATGTAAATCTGTATTTATTGACACAATGCATAGTGTCCCAAAAAATGTATACACACTTTAACAGGTGGTAACTCACTTCATTTTCACTCCTTTTTAGGTTCAACTGATTTGAAATAATGAGTGAGGTCAGACTAAGCTTTGAACAAAGAAAATTTATCCTAAAGTGCCACTAGACGTTTTTTATGGGAATACATAAAAGATAAAGTTTACATTACAAAACCCGCAAAAGTAGATGAACTGATGCCCACAAATACTGAAGGCAGAGATTCTTGGTTGTTTGTGCTTCACGTTACCAGCATTCCTGTACCAGAACAGTCATCAGTTTGAAAATAGGCATTGACAAAAAAATTTATTCATTTCTGTAGATCCTTTTAAATTTTGAAAATGAACTGTATATTAATAAAAAATGACAGTATCATTCAAAGTGTGTATACACTTTTTTGGAACGCCTCATATATATTTTAGAGAGTGAGGAAGAGAGAGGGAAAGGAGAGAGAGAAACATCAGTGTGAGAGCGAAACATTCATCAGCTGCTTCCTGCACACAACCCTGGCATATGCCCTGACCAGGTATCAAAGCAGCAACCTTTCGGTGCACAGGACACCACCCAAGCAACTGTACCACACTGGTCAGAGCTCAATGCCTATATTTTTAAGTGTCAAAGTGGTCTACTAAACAGTTTGAATAGTAGTAACTTATTTTTTTAATTTTATTTTTCAATTACAGTTTACATACAATAGTAGTAACCTATTTTTGTTTTTTAAGAAAGCATGCACAAAGAATAAACTGTTTCATGTACACACAACTGTAAATCTACTTTTGCCCTACCCTGTATATAATATGTTCACACATTTGCATATTTACATACGTGTTTGTTTGCATCTGACATTTGGAAAGAACACACCTACATGTTGCCAGTGGTTATTTTTGAATAGCAGGTTTATAAGTGATTTTTATACTTTTTTTGTTAACTGACTTTTTAGGGAAGTATATTTTGCTTTTCTCAAGTTTTTCTAAGATGCCGCTTATGGAGGTTGTGTTTTTATTTTATACCTTTGCAACAACTTTCGGTATGCAGTAAAAGTAGTGCTATATTTGCTGATAACTGCCCCATATTAGAGTATCTGAGTAGTTATTAAGAGGTTAAATTCACAGCCTCTGAGTCTTGTTGGTCAGCTTTCATTCTGTTATATAGCCAGAGTCTGTTTTCTTAATGCTCTATTAACTGTCTTGCAAGTGCGATACTGCTCACGCAGCTTAGCTGAAGTACTTACCCTTTTTGGCAAATCAGAGAACATGTTCTATTAATGACAGTTGTGTAGTGCCTTTGTATAGAACTTACATATTTATTTTTTATAGTTGTCATAACATGTGCTTTGATATTTATACTGGTGATTGTTTTTATAGTTTTTAAAAAATTTATAGCAGTAAATTTTGAAGGCATTTTCCATTAAACTTTGACTCTACATCTTGCTTTTCTTTAACAGATTTTTCTTCAATTAATTAAAAATATGGATCCTGAAGTAGAGATACCACAGAGTATCAAAGTGACACCTCTTCAGCAAATGCTCGCCTCTTGTACTGGAGCTATACTGACATCACTAATGGGTAAAATATTGTTACTGATGTAGATTATGTAACTGAATCAATGAATCCATTTGAGTTTTACTAACTGTGAAATAATGGTAATATTATCATTCATCCTTCATAAGTGACAGTCTCCCTCCATCAACATAACATAAAAAGAACCCAGGACAGAGTATCAGGAGACTTGAATTTTAGTCCTTGCTTCGTCATTCTCCGGGTGAATGCACTTTGGGATTGTCTCTACTTCTCTCTGAGCTTCATTTTTTCATCTGTAAATTATTGGGGCTTATACCAGGAGTTTCCTGTGGTCCTTATCAGTGTTAAACTTTTCTGACTCTCTTATCCTTTTTTAAAATAGAATGCAAGATGAAATATAATATTAGCATAATGAATAATACAGAATTTGGACGATTTACTCTAGCAATAAATACACATTGTTTACTCTATTAATGATGAATTTCTTAAATTTCTCTGGACCACATTTTTTTGTTTTTCAGAGTCAGTTTCTTGTAGACAGCCAAATGACATAGTTAGGTGATAGTTTAGCATTTTAATGATTTTTAACTTGGCTGGGTTATTTAAATAAGCTAGCAGATGACTAGAACAAACATAAACTAATTGCATTAGAATGGTAGTATTTTACTTCAGGAATGTTAGGGTTGTAAAGGCCTTAGAGATCATTCTCAGATGAGGAAAAGTTTTCTTTGGTATCATTATTTGGCATTTTTCTACTTGGGCAGAATACAGCATGCAAATTAAAACCATTCTCCTTTGCTGTGCTTTTCCCAAGTGAAATAACACATCTGTTGATAGAGATGATTTATTACTAGCTTACTCAAATTTACATTAACTATAGTTTCCATTAGATATGGGTAAATTTAATAGATTAGGAAGACTAATAATGTTTATTGACTACTTATAATTCAGTTATTCTCCATATTTAAATAGACTTTTGGACTAGTACTTTAGTTTTAATGTTAATGGAATATAGTTGTAGAAATTTTATTTATTTTATTTTTTAAAAGTATATCTTTATTGATTTCAGAGAGAGGAAGGGCGGAGGGGAGAGAGATAGAAACATCAATGATGAGAGTCATTGATCATCTGCCTCCTGCATGTCCCCTACTAAGGATTGAGCCCGCAACCCCAGGCATGTGCCTTGACTGGGAATCGAATTGCCATCTTCTGGATCTTAGGTCAATGCTCAGCTGCTGAGCCATGCCCGGCCGGGCAAATATTTTAGTGCTTGTGAGAAAAGTAATTACATTGTCTTCTCATTGATCCTCTTCAAACAAAATTCAAGGGCAAAAATTAGAATGTTATATTCAAAACCACTTTAAGATAAATAATCTTACCCATTATATAGTGATGAAGAAAAGTATGATTCAGTACACATATTTTGCATTTTTTGGACAAATATTTCTAAATTTACATATATCACTTGTTAATTGAAATTTACGTATCTTCATAGTGACACCCCTGGATGTAGTTAAAATTCGACTTCAAGCCCAAAGCAACCCATTTCCCAAAGGTATGTACTAGTTATTCTGGAAGTGTTATGTTAGATTTTTAAATGTTACTGTATTCATTTTTGTTTGAATATTAATTTTTTTTTGTCAATTAAAAAAATTACCATCATGCAGAAGCAGTTTTTCATCACTTAGTTATACATGATGAAATCTAGGCAAGAAAACAAATTTGCATATATAACACTTTTTTTTTTAATCCTCACCAAAGGATATTGTTTCCATTGCTTTTCCGAGAGGAAGGAAGAGAGAGAGAGAGAAAGAGAGAAACATTGATGTGAGAGAAAGTATTGATTGGTTGCCTCCTGCATGCGCCTCGATGGGGGTCAAGCCTGCAACCGAAGTACGTGCTCTTGGCCAGAATCGAACCTAGGACCCGTCAGTCCAAGGGCTGATGCTCTAACCACTGAGCTATATATAACACTTTTATGAGCCTACTAATTAGGTAAGAGGATGATTTTTATATTTGGGTATATATCTCTTAAGTAAGAACAGAATTAACTTGTCAGGGATTTTAGAAGCTAGCTTGCTCTTTAGTCCAAAAACTATGCAAATCCTGCAACATCAACAGTCATCCAACTGTTGCTTGAATACGGTGATCAGAAACTCATTATTTTGTCAGGCAGCTTGGTTAATTGTTAAACAGTATAGTTTATATGCAGTCTGAGAAGAGTAATTATGCATTTTTATTAGATGGGCAAAAATAGCAATTCCTTCATCAACTTTTACAGTTTTATAAAGATAACGGCACTTTAAAACATGTTTAAAAAGCAGAAAACTGACCAGACTGTGAGGAATTTGGCTCAGACATAAATGCCACTCTGTTGAATGCATAGCATTAAGATGGAATGAACAGCAGACATATTTCAAATGAATGACAGGATAGATGGATTGTAGGAAGAGTCTAAAAAGTAAGGTAGTTTCCTACACATTAAAGAAAGCTTAAAAAGCAGGAGGCACTTGACTTATGTATTATAAAACGCAGAATTATATATGTGGTTGAACAGAGAAGACAGTTTTGGCAACAAGAGGTAGTCCAATAATGGGAAGGAGTTGGTATTAGAGAAAGTGGTAAATTAGATGGGAAGTGATGAATGTCTAAACTGAGCAGTATAAATCCAGAGAAAGGGACAAAGCATAGCATTATTTACATTGGTCAAGAAGAAGGTGTTTTTTCATAATTATTTTTATTGAGATATAATCAACAAATAATACTGTATTCATTTTAGTTATGGAACATAATGATTTAATAATATGTACACATTGCGAAATGATCACAATAAGTTTAGTTAATATCCATCACCTCACAAATTTACTTTTTCTTGTCATGAGAATTTTTAAGATATACATTTCATAATATATTTTTGTCTGCATTTCCTGTGCATACCATGGAGTTTTCATGTCAAATAGAGAAGACATACACCCATGTTCTCATATCAAAACAGGTTTTCCTCCTTTATCTTTTCTCTCCATTCCCTCAGATAACCTAAACGAATTTATTTCTGTGTGCATTTGCTTACTACAGTTCTGAAAACATAAAACCCACTAATTTGCTCAATTGCTTTCACCACTGTGAATTTAGATCCCAATGCTATATCATTAAGCACATCAAATTATGTATATTTCATCCTAAAAGGTGAGGATAAGATTATATCTTAAAATTTTCTAGTACTTCTCCAGTCCCCTCATTGTAGTTTCAATTTGTTCATCAGTAAAAATAATACAGTTATGTGATGTAATTGTTGACTGTTGTGATCTTCTTTGTTAGGAAAATGTTTTGTATATAGTAATGGACTTATGGATCATCTATGTATCTGTGAAGAGGAAGGAAACAAAGCATGGTATAAGAAGCCAGGTTATTTCCGGGGAACATTGGTAAGGAGATTATGTTATATAGTATAATCACAATATGTTTTCTATTTTTATTTGTTTATTTTGTTCACCATTTTATTTTGTTCATTAGATTCCACATATGAGTAAGATCATGTGATACTTGTCTTTCTCAGACTGGCTTATTTCACTCAGCATAATACTCTCCAGGTCCTACCATGCTATCTCATAGGGTAAGGGATCCTTTCTTTTTTACAACTGCATAGTATTCCCTGGTGTAAATGTCTGAGAAGATGCTTGATATGATTTCAATCTTCTTGAACTTGTAGAGACTTGTTTTGTGTCCTAACATGTGGTGTATCTTTGAGAATGTCCCGTGTGCACTTGAGGAGAAAGCATATTCTGCAGCTTTCAGGTGAAATGTTCTATAAATATCAGTTAAATCCATCTGATCTAGTGTGCCATTTAGAGTCAGTTTTCTTGTTGATTTTTTGTCTGGAAAATCTATCCAGTAAAGTCAGTGGGGTGTTAAAATCCCCTACTATGACTGTATGGCTGTTGATCTCTCCTTTAAAGCCCTCTAGAAGTTTTTTGTTTTTTGCTTTTTTTCCAGCCTGTAAGAGTCTTTTGTTCTGAGGTGGGTCTCTTGTAGACAGCATATATTTGGGTCTCGTTTTCTTAATCCATTCAGCTACTCTCTATATTTTTATTGAAGCATTTAATACATTTATATTTAAGGTTATTATTGATAGGTACTTATCTATTGCCATTTTATTTCTTTATGCCTATGTTTTTCATTCTCTCTATTTCAACTTCTTATTGCAGCACTCCCTTTAACATTTCTTGCAATGCTAGTTTGGTGATGATAAACTCCTTTAGCCTTTTTTGTGTGTGTCTGGAAAGCTCTTTAGTTCACCATCTATTTTGAATGATATAGCCTTGCTGGATAGAGTAGTCTTGGTTTCAGATCTTTGCTTCTCATTAGCTTGAATACTTCATGCCATTCCATTCTGGCTTATAGAGTTTCTGATGAGAAATCTGCTGACAGCCTAATGGGAATTCCTTTGTAAGTAAACAGATTGCTTTTTTCTCTTGCTGCCTTTAAGATTCTGTCTTTAATTTTTGACATTTTAATTATGATGTGCCTGGGTGTGGGCCTCTTGGGATTCTTTTTGCTTGGAACTCTCTGTGCCTCCTGAACTTGTGTGACTTTTTTCCTTCACCAGGTTAGGGAAGTTTTCTGCCATTATTTCTTCAAACAGGTTCTCTAACCCTTGCTTACTTTCAACCCCCTCTGGCCTTCTTATGATGCAAACATTGTTACTTTTCATGTTGTCCCACAGCTCCCTTAAACTGTCCTGTTTTTTAATTATTTTTTCTTTTTGGTTCTCTATTTGAGTGATTTTTTTCTATCCTGTCTTCTAATTTGCTGATCCGATCCTCAGCTTCCCCTAATCTGCTGTTTATTCCTTCTAATGTTTTATTTATTTCTACTGTGTCTTTCTTAATTTCCTTCATAGTTTCCTTTTCTTTTTTCATGCTCTTGAGCGTCCTTATGATCAGTATTCTGAACTTTATATCTGATAAGTTGCTTATCTCCACTTTATTTAGCTCTTCTTCTGAAGGATTCTTTTGTTCTTTCAATTGGGGCTTGTTTTTTTCTCCCCATTTTGGCTACCTGTTTGGATTTGTTTCTGTGTATTAGTTAGATCTGGTAGGACTCCCAGTCTTTTGGGTGGTCTCTGGTGCAGGCCAATGTCAGATGCTGTTTGTGACTGGCCTTGAGTACCCTGTTTGAAGCTTTCTGCACTCCACAGCTTGTGGTTCCCTCTGCTGGGACTGGGTGTGTTTTCTATATTTTCTATTTTTATATTTAATCTTGTGAATGAATAATTTTTCAAATTACAGGAGAGTAAAATTTTGTATAGTTATCAAATGTATCTACAGATAAAAAGTAGATATTGAAGTAAAAATGAGAAAGTACTTCTTTGCTTTTAAGTCTTTAACTTTTTATTTTTTCATGCTTTTTTATGTAGAAAAAAAGGGGAGTACATTTTTTAAAATTAAATTTTAAAATTTTGAGATAATTGTAGGTCTTATGTAATTTTAAGGAAACTATACAGACATATTCCCTGTACCCTTTTCCCCTAATGAAAACATCTTGCAAAACAAGTATAATAGCACAACCAGGATATCGGTATTGATACAGTTAAGATACAGAACAATTCCATCACCACAGGCATCCTTTTTCCCATTTATAGTCACACTCATTTCTTTTGTGCTCTTACCTGCTCTTTACTCCTGGCAATATAATTATGTGATTATATTTTTCTCCATTTATATAATTTTGTAATTTCAAGAATGTTATATAAATGGACTCATAACGTATATAATATTTTGGTATTGGCACTTTTCACTTAGCATAATTATGGAGAGACTCATCCACATTGTTGAATGTACCAATAGTTTGTTCCTTTTTATACTATTCTATGCTATAGATATACCACACTTTGTTTTCTGGGGGGTTTCCAATTTTTAGCTGCTCTAAATAAAGCTGCTACATACGTTCATTCACAGATTTTGGTGTGAAAGTAAGTATAAAAAACTACTCATTATTTTTCTCTGTGAACACTGTTTACAATACTTCTGAACCAGATGTGTGGGTCTCCCCGCCCACACACACACCCCAACCAATTCTCCATTTCTCAGCAGACACCTACTAGGTAGCCTACAGTTTAACTCAGTTCTGACATTATCTGCCTGGAGTTAGCATCAGGTCCCATAAGTTATGGGCTCAGTCCTACAAGTCTGCTCGAATTTCAGATGCCAATCACAAGTACAAGTTGTCACCTGTGTTTCTGAATGATTGGCTAAAAATTGGAGTTCCCATGACTGCCTCTTTGGGTTTGAAAATTTGCTATAATGGTTCATAGAACTCAGGAAAACAGTTTACTTACTAGATTACCAGTATATTATGAAAGGATACAACTTAGGAACAGCCAGGTAGAAGAGATGCATAGGGCAGGGCTTGGTGGACTGGAGGTTCCATGCCCTCCAGATGTGTCACTCTCTCAGCACCTTCGTGTGTTCACCAACCTGAGAGCTTCCAAACCCCACACTTTAGGGATTTTTATGGAGAATTTATTGTGTAGGTGTGATTGATTAAATCACTGGCTATTGGTGATTATTTCAACCTCAAGTCCCTCTCCCTTCCCCAAAGTTCCTTGAGTTGGGGAGTAGGGTGAGCTGGGGGAGTGGGGCTGAAAGTTTGAATCCTCTACAGTCATACCTCATTTTATCATGCTTCTTTTTATTGTGCTTCCCAAATATTTCCCTTTTTTTTTAAGAAATTGAAGGTTTGTGACAACCCTGTGTTGAGCAAGTCTATCAGCGCCATTTTTCCAACAGCACTTGCTTACTTTGTGTGTCTGTGTCACATTTTGGTAATTCTCCTGATATTTCATACTCTTTCATTATTATTATATTTATTATGTCTTATTATATTTGTTATCAGTGATCAGTGATCTTTGATGTTAGGATTGTAATTGTTTTGGGGTACCATGAACCATGCCCATATAAAACAGTGAACTTAATTTCTAAATGCTCTATGTGTGTTCTAACTGCTCCCCTGGACCAGCCGCTCCATGTCTTTCTCTCTCCTCGGCCCTCCCTATTGCTGGGGTTACAACAATATTGAAATTGGGCCAATTAGTAGCCCTACGATGACCTCTAAGTGTTCCAGTGAAAGGAAGAATTGTGCCTCTCACTTTAAATTAAAAGCTAGAGAAGATTAAGCTTTTCGAGTATACTGTAGTAGCTCCAACCCAGGGAACTATTCTTTGCTAATCCGAGAAAACCACGCGGGACCAGAGGGGAAAGTCATAGCCTTTATTACTTACATCTGGGGAAGACCCAATGGTGGCCTATCAGGTGAGTTTCTGCACTCAGCCAGGGTAGGATAGGGGCTTATGTAGCAGAGGGGAGAGAGAGAGGGAGGGAGCCATGCTGGGAAAGGCCTGCATGCAGAACAAGGCCAAACAGAGAGTCTGGTGAGAGGCTTGTTACCCATCAAGGACGTGGGAAACACTTGGATCTGAGCTGCTCTGCTCCTTGTGCCACTGGCCAGGCAGATACCTTCCCACTGACTGGGAGGGGAAATTGGGCTATATTCTCGTGTGACCCTACAGTGAGGAAGGCATGAGCAAAGCTGAGATAGGCCAAAACCTAGGCCTCTTGTACCAGTTAGCTAAGGAAAAATTCTTGAAGGAAATTAAAAGTGCTATTCCACAATGAACATTCTCTGACAGACACTATGTTAGTCATGGCAGTGTGGCTGGTGACAGTAAAAATGACCCACAAATGGAAGCAGCTGGCTTCACAGCTCAGGTGATTATCCTGAACCACCCAGGCTGGATGTGCACCTGTGCTGAACTGTCACACAGCTCACATTGCTTGCAAATTTGCTGAGCTGAAGATTGATCGTCACTCTGGGGAAAAGCTGGAAGATGGCCAAAGTTTTTGAAACCTGATGTTGCCATTGTCTCTGGTTCCTAGCAAGCTCATGTGTGTTGAGAGCTTCTCTGACTATCCTCCTCTGGGCTGTTTTGCTGTTTGTGACATGAGTTGCTGTGCGTGTTATCAAAGCAGTGGACAAAAAGGCACCTGGAGCTGGCAAAGTCACCAAGTCTGCCCAGAAACCTCAGAAGGCTAAATGAATATTATTCCCAGTACCTGCCACCCCAGTCTTAATCAGTCTTAATCTGTTCAGTCTCAGAACTGTTTATCTCAATTGGCCAGTTAAGTTTAATAGTAAAAGACTGGTTAATGACTATAATGCATCTTAAAACCTTCAGAAGGGAAGGAGAATGTTTTGTGGACCATTTGGTTTGTGTGTGTGGCAATTTTTAACTTATTAGTTTTTAAAGTCAGTACTTTTAATGGAAACAACTTGACCAAAAATCTGTCACAGAATTTTGAGACCCATTAAAACAGAGTCTAATGAGGGGGGAAAAAGTGCTACTCCAGTGAACACAAGAATGGTAAGAAAGCAAAGCAACCTTATTGCTGGTATGGAGAAAGTCTTAGTAGTCTGGTTAGAAGATCAAACCAGCCACAACATTGCCTTAAGCCAAAGCCTGATCCAGAGTAAGGCCTGAGAGGTGAGGAAGCTGCAGAAGAAAAGTTTTAAGATAGCAGAGGTTGGTTGATCAGATTTAAGGAAAGCAGCCTTCTTTATAACATAAAAGTGCAGGTGAAACAGCAATTGCTGACGTAGAAGCTGCGGCAAGTTACCCAGAAGATCTAGCTAAGATAATGAATGCAGGTGGCTGCACTGAACAGCAGATTTTCAGCTGGATGAAACAGTCCTAGAGGATGCCATCTAGGACTTTCATAGCTAGAGAAGGGAAGTTAGTGCCTGGCTTTAAAACTTCAAAAGTCAGGCTGACTCTGTTGTTAGGAGCTTATGCAGCTGGTGGCTTTAAATTGAAGCCAATGCCTCTATAGATCATTCTGAAAATCCTAGGGCCTTTAGGAAGTATGCCAAATCTACTCTGCCTGTGCTCTGTAAATGGAACGATAAAACCTGCATGGCAGCACATCTGTTTATAACATGGTTTATTGAATATTTTAAGCCCATTTAGAGACCTACTGTTCAGAGAAAAAGATTCCTTTCAAAATATTGCTCCTCATTAACAATGCACTTGATCACCGAAGAGCTCTGATGAAGATGTACAATGAGGTGAATGTTGTTTCCATGTCTGTTAACACAACATCCATTCTGCAGCTCAATGATTAAGGAGTAATTTAACTGTCGTGCCTTATTACTTAAGAATACATTTTTTAAGGCTGTAGCTGCTCTAGGTAGTGATTCCACTGATGGACATGGTCAAAGTCAATTGAAAACCTTCTGGAAAGGATTTACCATTCTAGAAGCCATTAAGAATAGTGACTCATCAGGAGAGGTCAAAATATCAACATTAATCAGAGTTTGGAAGAGGTTGATTACAGCCCTCATGGATGACTTTGAGGAGTTCAAGGACTTAACAGTGGACGAGTGTAGAGGTGGTGGAAATGGCAAGAGAACTAGAATTAGAAATGGAGCCTGAAGATGTGACTGAATTGCTACAATCTCATAATAAAACTTGAGTGGATAAGGAGTTGCTTCTTATGGATGAGCAAAGAAAGTGGTTTCTTGTGACAGAATATATTCCTAAAGATGCAGTGAAGACTGTTGACTTGACAAAGGATTTAGAATATTTCATAAACTTAGTTGATAAAGCAGAGGCAGGGTTTGAGAGGATTGACTCCAATTTGGAAAGAAGTTCTACCCTGAGTTAGCTGTTATCAAACAGCATTGCCTGCTTCAGTGAAATTAATCAGGAAAGGAAGAGTTAATTGATGTGGGAAACTTCATTGTTGTTCTGTTTTAAGAAATTGCCACAGCCAGCCCAGCATTCAGCCACCACCACCCTGATCAGTCAGCAGCCATCAACATTGAAGCAACTCCCACCACCAGCAAAAAATTTACAATTTGCTGGTTTCAGATGATGATTAGCAGTTTTAGCAGTAAAGGGTTTTTTAAATTAAGATGTATACATTTTTGGACATAATGCTATTGTACAGTTAATAGACTACATTTTAGTGTAAACATAACTTGTATATACACTGGGAAATCAAAAAATTTGCATGACTCTCTTTATTGCAGTGGTGTGGAGCTGAACCTGAAATATCTCCTAGGTATACCTGTACTGGCTTGGTTGGTTCCCCTGGCAACCAGCTCCCACCTTGTGGTTATCTGGGGGCTTTCCAAAAAATTGCCTTATTAGCATAAACTCAGGTGTAGTTGAAAGGATTTTGTTATTAATAACAAATAATAGGGATTTCAAAGAGTGTGTTAACCTAGATGCACAAAAACAATGGCTAGAACTTGCTTAAATCAAAAATAAATATTTTACAAAAGAATGCCTGGGGTATGACTGCCCATTTAGGAATTTATGGTCAGATCATCCACTGAGGTTACTTTTAGTTACTGAACTTATACATATCCCCTTTTCTTTCATAAAAATGTGGTTTGCAAATACTTTTTCGTACTCTTTAACTTGTCTTTTTATCCTCTTAGATAGGGTCTTTCATGGAATAAAAGTTTTAAATTTTAAGTTTAATTTCTCAGTGTTTTTCTAGATAGATCATAGAAAATGTCAAGTCTAAGTACTCTTTACTTAACCTTAGACCTGAAGATTTTCTCTTATTTAAAAAAAAAAAAAATTTGTAAACAGAGAGTATCATCCAGAATGCTTTACTTGTGTTTGAAAGTTGAGGACAATTCCTTAAAAAAAAGAAAAAGATTGGCCATTCATAAATCTGAGCAGCTTATATTTTAGAAACAAACACTTGAGAGAATCAAATTACCAATCAATTATTAGCATAAACTTTCTGTATATCGGGTTTAGGGTTATATTTTGATTACTTTTCTCCTATTATAATTTCAGGATGCCTTTTTGAAAATCATTCGAAATGAGGGCATTAAATCCCTGTGGAGTGGCCTTCCCCCTACCTTGTAAGTTGAAATTTAATATTTTCTTTTACTAAATGATGGTGGTGTTTTGTTTTGCTTTATAATCTGCATGCTTAAACAAAATTGTACATTTTTAATTTTAGAACTTTTTCATATTTTACAGCATTGTTTTGTTAGTCCCATAACCACCAACACACTTGATGATTTGCTAGGACTCACAGGACCTAAGAAGGGTATATTCATGTCTGTGATTTTGTTAAAAAAACACAGATGAAGTTGACCAGGCAACAGGCTGCTTTATGACCTCGCACAGGATGTGCTTATTTTTTCAGCATTGAACTACAGCATCCTGTTTAAAGTGTTTCTGCCTTAAAACACACTTGAATTTTAAGTCTAGGGCTTTTATTGAGGGTTGATTGCATAGGCATATTCAATGTTTGTGACCAACTCTGATTACCAAAACTCCAGACCCCTAAAAGGAAAGCATATGTTTACCAAAAATCACATCATTTGCACAAATCAATCTAGACAAGTTGGATTAGTGCTACAGGTATACAGAAAAACCTTGTAATGGGGAATATTCCAAGGGCTAAATTTCTTGGAGTTGGCCAAAGGTCAAGCATGCAAATAATGCCTTCCTGAACATGTAGAAGATTTGAGCAGCCCGGCTTCTTGTATGGTGCACAAGCATAACTTTTTTGTTCAGAAATTAAGAATTTGGTGTTTGACTTTTTATTTATTATACTAAAATAATGAAATATTGTGGTAAGTATACTTTTCCTTTTCCAGATAATTTTAATTCTCTACTAACTAGCTATTATATGAATTAATGTGATAAACTAGTAAGGCCAAATTAAATGTCCCAACTAATACCTTGCCCTTATATACCTTGTTTCTTTCTAATTTTTCTTTTGATAGCCTACTTAGAGGCATATATTTTAAACACTGCTTAAGGTTATAAAGTCAGTGGTAGATCCAAGACCAGCAGTCAATCGTATTTGTAAATTCTCATCATCAAATTTCATTAAAGAACATTAGGCATTCCAAAGTATAGTCTGTGAATGTCCTTTAGTTAGTCTATAAACATAGACAGATTTCTTATTGCATTAATGTTTATGACATGACAGTGCCTGTAACTCTGTTTAATTTAATTAATAATTCCCTTTTGATAAAGAATGTCATCGGAATTTCCTCAGTACTAGTATATGTAAGTCTGCCATCATTAATTGTAATTTATTTCCAGTTTTGTAAGCAGGTATTTTACAATTGCTGTAGCACTTTTTACATTAGTGAGTTTCATGTTATGGAATATAATTGGGAGGGAAGATTTGGGAGACCAAAAACAGATAGAACAAGTCTAGGAGATAGAGAAGTGTGTCCTCCTTTATCTCTTCCTACTTTTGATCTCACTGATACATGGACTTATTTTCACAACTAGAATGTAAACTTTTGGAGGGAAGATACCTATTTTAAATTTTTTTGTAGCCTACTGAGTTAATATTTTAAATAAAAGAAAAATTGATCTCAGAGAGTGATTCGTTCTGGTTTTCAGCTTATACAAAATATAAGGAATTTAGCTTGAATTTAATAATATATTTACATATATTTTATGTAAATCTTTTTGTTTGTGTGTTTCTGACAGAGTAATGGCAATTCCTGCCACCGTTATTTATTTTACCTGCTATGATCAATTAACTGCTCTCCTGAGGTCTAAATTAGGAGAAAATGAAAGCCGCATACCAATTGTTGCTGGAGTTGTGGCCAGATGTAAGTAATAAGTTTACTATATTTTCATTTTGATTTCTGTTCAAAGCTTCTTTTAAAATTTTGACATTCACAGAGAATTTGTACAAAATTCAAAGTATTGGTAATATATACTGTGCATTTGTAGTTTGTACTAATTTGTTAATATTTATACTCTAGAAATCATATGGTATGGTAATTGCTATCAGAATGAAATGGGATCAACCCATTCCTATCAAATTTTGGACAGAGATTTTAGAATGAATTTAGACTTTTAACTTTAGATTCTAGATTTTAGGATGGCGTCCAATTGATGGCAAAGTCCTGAATCATTTTCTTTATTGATTTTGAGATTCAGTGTTTATTCAGAAGGAAATTTGCCTCTATGCAGAAGGACATTTTTCTCTGAGTTGGAGTAATGTATGATATTTCTGGAACTGCTCTTGAAAGAGTTGAAACCAGAAAGAGTAAGTTATATGAAAACCTTTATTAAGAAATACCTTTTTCAAGGAAAAAAATCTGTACCAGTATGTTGGCATTAGGTACTTGATTTTAAGGTTTGCAGACATTTCAGAATAGAAGTTTAAAATATAAAATGCATAAACTATTAATTTTGCATGTGTGTTTGCATAGTACATGGCTCTGGTTTTGTTTTTTAATATTTGTTTGTATTAGTTGGTGCAGTAACTGTAATAAGTCCATTAGAATTGATAAGAACCAAGATGCAATCTAAGAAGTTTTCTTACAAGGAACTGCATCAATTTGTCAGCAAAGAAGTATCTGAAGAAGGTTGGATTTCGCTTTGGAAGGGCTGGGCTCCTACTATTCTTAGAGATGTACCATTCTCAGGTAGGATTTATCTTATTAGTATCTGCTAAATTTTAAATGGCTTTGTCTTATTTATATATTACTTTAAAATCAACTATATTTTAAGTCCCTCAAGGCTAAGGGTGAGCTATCTTCTTCAGTAACCACAAACTCCTAGTTCAATGTTGTGTTCTCAGGGCTTTATGAGTCTTTATTGAATGGTTTCTAATTCAAGCTTGGTTTTATTTTCTTCTTGTGTTTAATTTCTCTTCAAACATTAATTGGTATTTATTTCTATTTACATAATACAAACTGTCTTTAATTCTAAGTGAGTCATAATTAGTAAGGTAGGTAAACTACTCCAAATCAAAAGATCACAAAACACATTTAAGAATATCTGTTGCCCAGCCAGCATGGCTCAGCAGTTGAGCATCGACCTATGATCCAGGAGATCGAGGTTCAATTCCTGATCAGGGTACAAACCCAGGTTGCGGGCTCGATCCTGGTGAGGGGTGTGCAGGAGGCAGCCGATCAGTGACTCTCTCTCATCACTGATGTTTCTCTCTCTCTCTCTCCCTCTCCCTTCCTCTTTCTGAAATCAGTAAAACTATATTTAAAAAATTACCTGTGAATAATATTGACTCCTACTTTTTTCAGTTATCAAAGGTAAAAGTCTTTCCCATTAAATGAGTGTCCTGTAAACAAGACTGTTATAAACCTGATAGAAGATTGTGCTAATCATTCAATTATGCAAAGGGTGAAAATCATGAAAAAGAAGTGTAAATAAAGCTAACAAATAACTTGTAGAATGTGCACACTTCAGTACTATTTCTCTTGTGTATTATGGGAGTTTTCATTTAGACTGAGTAAAATCAGTAAGGACCTTTGCATTAATGTTATGCTTCCTTTTGTTCTCTTGAGTTAATCCTTTCTTTTGCTTCTCTCATTCACATCTCTGTGCATCTTTCCCTTTTCATTAGTGTTTTTCTTTAACATTTTATGATCAGTTATTATGTTGTTTAGAAACATACAATGTATAATTAGTGTATTTTTTATGTTTGTATTATATGATATTTGACACAGCAAAAGTAACATAGGTATAAATTATAAAGCATACTAATAAAATGAACACCTATGAAGTCACCACTTCAATATATGAACTAGAACATTGCAATTTTTAAAATCATGAAACCACATATATTCCCTCCACTATTACATCCCCACTCGTAACTACTATATTGAATTTTTCTTTATCATTGATTTGATTTTTAAAAATAGTTTTACCACATATGTGTTATTGCTCAACAGTGTATTATTTAGTTTTGCCTGTTTTTGAACTTTAAAAATTGCTTATTTTATTTAAATTTTCTTAAGGTTTATTCTTATTTTTATGTGTAACTGTTTTCTTTAGTTTTACTCATTTATGTATGAGTAAGCAAGTAAGCAATGCTGCTGTGAACAGTCTCTTACTATACAAGAATTTCTCCAGTATTAGATTTGATTAGATAATATCAAGCTCTTTTCTAAAGTGTTTGTGCAGATCTGCACACCTACCAGCTTCACTTCATACCTTCCCCAACTTTCATTGTCATGGTTCTTAATTTTTGTTTAGTAATTTAAAGTGGTGATCTCATTAACTTACATTTTTCTGATTATTGAGATTGGACACTGTTTCATTGGCAGTTGATTTGGGGTTATGGAGTGAAATAAGTACTCGTTTCCCCAACAAGTGGGTACATAGTTATCCCAACATCATTTACTGAATAACCATACTTTCTGCAGTGATTTGCAGCATCACCTCTGACATAGCAAATTTTGATGTATGCATGGGTCTGTTTCACTGGCCAGTATATCTAATCCTGTGCTAATACCACAGTACTGTCTAAATTACTAGTGCATTATTATAAAAACCACTTGATATTGCCTTATGTTTCCCTTAGGAATGTCATATCTCTTTATTAGATATAACTGTTCTTTAAAGTATTTCAGTAGAGATTTAAAATTTTCTTCAAAAAAGGTTATATACCACTTAAAAAACAAGATTCATTTGTAGGTACACCCACCCTTTCCCAACTTCTGGTAGCTATTTTAAAATCTCTATTTAAAAAAAACACAAAAAGGGTTTTCTAAATCTTATGGCTGAGGCAGTGTTAAAATTGATTTTTCTCTACTAGCTTATGTTCAGCTATTTTTAAAACTGTTACAAATTCTCATTTGTCTTCATATCTTTTGGGTTTCCTATGTAGACAGTAACATGTAAATTATAACTACTTTGTTTCTTCGCTTTTAGTCATTATAGTTCTTATTTGTTTCATCTTACTGGGCTTCCCAGTAAAGTTTTGAATAGTAGTAATGATAATGTTGCATCCTATCATTTTCCTTCTTCTAAAGGAAGTAATTCTGTTGTTCCACCATTAGTAAGTATTTTTGGTATTGGTTCTTGATGCATGTCCTTTATCTAAAGAAGTTCTCTTTTAAGACTAGTTTTCCAAACAATTTCTTTCTTTGCTTTAAATGAAAGCGATCCCGCGGTTCTGTCAGTGTGGTGTGTGGCACCTAAAGGATTTATTATATTTGCTTCCTTTACATTCCTCAGATAACCCACTTTAGTCACAGTGTATGATCTTTCATGAAATTCCCCTGGCTTTAGTTGCTTTTTATTATTTAATTTCTGTAGGATTTGACACCAAGGTTCATGAATGACATTGGCCTGTACTTTTCCTTTCTCCTACTGTCTTTGTCAGGTTTTGAAGTTAAAGTCCTACTTCACCAATGCATAGTTTTTTTGTTTGTAAGACTGCTAGAATATCACTGAGAATTTGGTTCCTTTTTTTAAAATTTCATCTGGTATGTGTCTAAACAGAAAGCAAGGTGTGTTAAGGTTAGAATGTCTCTTTTCCTTTAATAGAAAACCTCATAAATATTTTCTTCAAAGTCCACATTTCATTTCTAAATACAAGTTCATTTCATTCTGTTTTTATAGCAATGTACTGGTATAACTATGAAGTTTTAAAGAAGTGGTTGTGTGAGAAATCTGGTTTA
Source organism: Miniopterus natalensis (assembly GCF_054644295.1). NCBI lineage: Eukaryota > Metazoa > Chordata > Mammalia > Chiroptera > Miniopteridae > Miniopterus > Miniopterus natalensis. The sequence goes on along the minus strand of NC_142090.1, from coordinate 55,717,002 downwards.
TATGAACCGACATTTATGATCAACTTTACTTCAGGGGCATTGTCTGGTTCTGTAAGTTTATTCTTTTGTTGTTAATATGCCAGAATGATGATAATTGTCTTATTAAAACAGAACAAAATATTGTATAGCATTTCATGTCTATTGAGATAACACTTTTGAGCTGCACTGCTTTAAAAATTTTCTGAGTATTGACAATCCTATTTTGAGGAAATAAATTACTAGCCATTCAAATATTGTAAAATGCACTTTGTCTATGTTTTTACTGTATTACAAATACTTTATTATATTATTCTGAACAACTTTTGGACTTGTTAGATAACTACAGTTATGATAATTACAATAGTTTAAATAGTGCTTTGTTATTACAAGATATTTTGCAATTTGTTCATTAAATGCCAGGTCTAACTAGGTAATATTGAATGGAGTGTCATCTCATATGTATAATTGAGTTGAATAAATATAATTTCATTCTCATCTGCTAATTTCTGCTTTTTTGGGAACATTTTAACTAAGTACTTTTTAAAAAAAATATTTTTAAATTGATTTGAGGAGAAACATCGATTTGTTCCACTTATTTATGCACTCTGGTTGATTCTTGTATGTGCCCTGACTGGGAATTGAACCCACAACTTTGGTGTATTGGGACGACACTCCAACCAGCATAGCTACCTGGCCTGGGCTGGCTAAGTACTTCTTAAAAGAATTTTAACAAAAATTACATTTGAAAGGGAGGAATCTCAAATGACCATTTTTGGGGTAGTAGAGAGTTCTCCCTTTCCACTCCTCCACATAATGGGAAGTCATGTAGTAGACTTTGTGCAGATTCATATCACCATAATTTTGGCCACAGAGAGTTTTCTTGTATCCACATACTTACAAAATGAATTTGTGATGACTTAGAGTGAGGTGTTGACATGCTGGAATCAAATAAAAACAAGAGTGAAGATGGAGACGGGCAAGAAAATATTGGAATAATTGTATCAGAAAATTTAGGATAAGAAAGCCATTATGACTGAGCTCAAAGTGTAGCTTTGAATATACCCAGGTCTGAGATCTGTCAAACTAGGCCTAGTGGGTTATAAGCCTATTAATGCAAAAGAGCAATTACTTTTTATAACAACTTGAATAGTTCTAATGCCAGCAAACTCTTTTCATTATCCCTCTTATGAGATGATTAAATGTAATTTAATTGTATTTAATTTGTATCTTAATCCATTATGAAGAAAAACAAGTACTGTTTATTTTTAGAAATTCCTAACAGTTGGAATTACAGCACCAATTAACTTACACATAAATGCTTAATATCTAAAAAAAAAAATGTTTAATAATGGCATTAGCATGTTTTTCCAGCTTTCCAGTAATATGAAGTTTTTTTTTTAACTACTTCTGTTTAACATAAAAGATTGATTTAAAAAACTTAATGATCTAGAAAATATTGCTACTGCCTTTTAATGATCTAGAAAATATTGCTGCTGCCTTTTCAAATAAAAATTTGTCTCTGCAACAGAAAAAGTATGTCAGTGGCCCTGGCTCAGTTGAAGTGTCGTCTGGTACACCAAAAGGTTGTGGGTTCGATCCCTGGTTGGGGCACATGTAGGAGACAACCATTCATTGTTTCTCTCACATCAATGATTCTCTCTCCCCCCCCTTTCCTCTCTCTCTAAAATCAGTAAAAACATATCCTCACGTGAGGATTAAAACAAAAAAAAGTATGTCAGTGGACAGTGTCCATACTTCCTGTCAGAAAACAGAATAACCTAAACCACACCCCATCATTTTAGAAAGTGTCAGAGATTGTGTAAGTGGAGGCACAATAATTGACTTATCTTACCTGAGATCTTTGAAACTGATTTCAAGAACTTAAATCAACATTTTTCAGTTGAAATAAAATATAAATTATTTTAAGGGTCATTTTAGGAGTGTATTTATCACATGTGAGTCCAGAAGCAAAATAAAAGACCAGGTTTTATTTACTGTGCATGGCTATTATATCAAATATTATGAGACATTCTTAAGGGATTTTAATTACTTTTAAAAAAAACTTTCTTAATTAGGTCATTGTGAAAATAATTGTTAAATTGGTTCATTTTGAGATAAGTTTTCATAAACGTTATTTGTGAATTATTGTAATGATATTTGATAAATGTGTCAAAATTCATAAAAAGGTATATAGAACTAAAAAGGTTCAAAGTCCATTTTCTTTATTTAAATTTAATTTTTTATTTGTTTTTTAAACATTTGTTAGAAAATTTTAAGTGCTTGCAAGATACTTGAGAATTTCTGCTTTAAAATGTGTATTACACCTTCATGTATCGTAAAGGAGTAGTGGAAGACAGGCACACCAGGGTTTGCGAACACTGGTTTTTGAGTCAGAGAGGTCTGGTTGGAATTCCTTCTCTGCCACTAGTAGTTGTTGACCTCAGGGAAGTAGGGGAAGTTTTCTGAGACTTTACTTACTCCTGAATTTTGGGAGAAATACATAAGACATACATCTATTTTCTTTAATAAAAGCTTTTATTTAAATATATCTGATTTTAAGTTTCAGTTTAGTTATGCTTTTCAGTATTATCCTTACTAATGAATGTGCTAATTAAGAGAATGTAATTTTAGAAAAAATTTAAAGGCAGATTTAAATTAATCAATTTTACTCTTTGATAGTTTGCAGCCGTTGCAACTTTGCCATTTGATGTGGTAAAAACACAAAAGCAGACAGAACTTTGGATGTATAAAAGTCATAAAAGTAAGTTTAATTTAAAACATTTTTAAGATGCCATGACAATTTTTGGTTTTCTTTTCAGATACTAAGTTAGGAATATCTAAAATAGGGATAAGATTTTTTCCCCTCTGCTTTATTACTCTTTAACTGAAACTAATATACTCTTAGAATGGAATACCTAGGGAAAAATACTCTAAATCCAAACAAAAAAATTAAGCAGTCTTAAAGTCTTGTGGGTTTTGCTTGCCATCAGTTAAGTCTTATACCTGCTCTATGTAGAAGATTAAATTATATAAGGTTTTCTTGTTTGCTTTTCAAATAAATCTGAACAAATCAGGGTGAAGGATAGTAAATTACTGGGAAACCTTTTTCTCTTAATGCGTTTTAATTAGTATGTGTATACATTTTATTTGTGTGTTTTTTTTGTTTTCTGTTTATTTTTAGCTTCCCTTTTTTCAGTGCTTTTTTCCTGCTTATCACATCTATTTTTACTTCTTTATAACCTTTAATTTCTTCTAGAACAAAAGTGTACTCTTGGTTGCATCCACTAGATCTGTCATTATTATCTGTAGAAAGTGTAGCACACCCATTGGAAATGATCCGTTATAAAATTCTGTCATATAAGCCTTGTGATAAGCCTATTATAATGTAAATAAGTCATTCTAACCCACCAGAATATTTTGCTTACAAAGTAAAATAAGTATTCTAATTTTGAAAAAAAACCTGATTATAGACCTCTGAAAAGAAGTCTGATGAATATTAGTGAGAGCTTTGTCCTTGCCAAAGTCTAGTCCCCTCCCCACTTCCCTGTTTTAGGTGCAAGCCTTCTACCTTCCTACGCCCTAGCATCATCATCATTCATTCTACAGAGAGAAAGACTGAGACAGAGAGACATATATCTGTTGTTCCACTTATTCACTCATTGGTTGATTCCTATATGTGCCCTCACCAGGGACTGAACCTGCAACTGTGGCGCATCGGGACAACGCTCTAACCCACTGAGCTACCTGGCCAAAACCTCATTCATAAGCTTTATGTTTGAACCTCAGTGACATCTATTTTTGCTGTTGTGTTTTTTTAATGCAAATGAATTATTTCAATTCTTCAGTTATGTGACTGGTTGCAAATAAGTGAGATGCTACTGTTAAAGGATAAATATGCCCTTTGGAGGAGACAGGACTGACCTAATTTATTTCAAGACTGGCACATCTATTCAGAAAGGTCTTAATAAAGCAGGACCTTACTAGGGAGAATAAACCATTTTCCTCAGAACCTCTTTTTAATAAAATAAAAATTTTTAATGTGTGCAATAAGAATCTAATGAAAAATGGTTATTTTTGGCTTTGAGAACCCCATGAATATTTCTATACATCTTAAAATTTTTCATTATGAAACTTTTTAAGATGTGGAAAAAAGTATAAAGGATACCCACTATATCAAGCTTAAGAAAAAAAACATCAGTTCAGAAGAAGCCTTCTGTATATTCCCCCTTGATTGTACCTAGTTCTGTACACCTTTAAACTTAACCTTTTTCTAAATTTTCTTTTTAATGAATCCAACTATTAAAAATAAGATTTAAAATAACTTTTTAGATAAACTTCTGTTCTTATTGTATTGAAATAATATAACCCCCAAAGGCCAAATACTATCTTATATGTAATATCTGCATTAGAATTGTTAATTTACAGTGATATCATTTTTTTTAACCATTAGTATCTATGCCTTTGCATATGTCTACCTGGTCTATAATGAAGAACATTGTTGCTAAGAATGGGTTTTCTGGATTATTTATAGGTAAGAATATTTGCTTTACCAAGTCATTGAATAAAATTATTACTTTTACTTTTAAATCTATCCTTCCTAAATTAACTTTTCAGCAGGAAATTATTGAAAATAATTCACATTTATGATTTCCTCCTAAACATCATTTCTAAGTTTAAAAATGTTAAATGACAATAGATTTAATAACAATAAGATAAAATTTCTATATAAAGTAACATGGAGTTAAATGAGGAGGTTGGGAGTAAGTTTACCTTGTTCTTTGATACCAGTTTATGTCACAATATTTGATATATCACTTCTTTAATTTGATCATTATAAGAATGAAACCAAATCAATAAGTTTTTAAAAATAAGGTAAAATTTGTTCTGATATTTTTCTATTCTCTTTGCAGGCCTAATTCCCCGTTTAATTAAAGTTACTCCTGCTTGTGCCATTATGATCAGTACATATGAATTTGGAAAGGCTTTTTTCCAGAAACAAAATGCTCGAGGACAGCAATAATAGTGATGCTGTTTCAACTTGAAATAACCATGGCCAAATAATAAGGTGGAGACTCTTAGGCAAGAAGCTTTATTTTACCTTACAATGATTTTGTATCTTTTTTGCTGATAATTTAAATAGAAATTTCTAACCTGACTCTAAATCATAATTCTTATTTTAAAATAAATTTTGTTATCCTAATATTTTAAAAATGTTTTGATTTTAGAGAGAGAGGAAAGGAGAGGGAGAGAGAGAAACACCGATGAGAGAGAAACATCAACTTCGTTCTATCAATCTGCTGCCTCCTGCACACCCCTAGCCGGGGATCAAGCCTGCAACCCAGGCATGTGCCCTGAACTGAAATCGAACCATATTAAATTTGATATTATTAATACAATATCAGTCACAGAATTTCCCTTGGTGATATGCATGTCACATTAGTATGCTAGAACAAGAGATTAAACAGGCAGTTTACCTGAAGAAAGTTTTTGGTCACTGTAGGCTAATGCCTAAGAAATTTAGCTTATGACTATAGGAATGAAATAAAAAGATTATGGCAGGACAAGAAATCATATTCTTTTTCTATATTTGTTTGACTTTCTTAGGATATACACACTGTAAGAAATGCACTTTATTGCAGTCTATGTGTATTTTATTAAAATGTGAAACATTTTCCCCCCTAAAATAGGTAATATATTTAGATGTTAAGTCTCTAGTATTCACAGGGGAATTAATGTATTTGTATTACAGTAGAAAAGAGCTCGTATGTTTTACCAAAAATAAACTATATGGGATTTGTATGTAACCTTTTGTTTTTATCCTGTGTTGATTTACCTTAAATGTGCAACATAAATATTCATAAAAATTATTTATGATTTGAACTTTTATTTTCATTAAAATATTTTGCATAAATTAAAATTATCACTGTGCCTTTAGCTAAATATTTTCATATAATGTGTGTATGACTGTTTATCTTGAATATTGCTATTTAACAATATTAAACTTACCTTGGTTTTGCTCTGCTTCTTTTTGATAACTTATTGGTAGAAAAAAGCAGAAATATTGAGATTTAGAACTATGCTTCAAAAAGCAGTCACATATTTCAACTTACTATCACTTATAAATACCAGAAGGGAAATTTGTACCCCAACCCCAATACTGATGGCACGTGGAAAATTCTTATCATTTATGGCTAAAGTAGCTTTCATCTAATTCCCTAGTAGTTTTTCTAACACATGAAGTGTTATCTGAATGAAAGAAAGCTTCAGCTTTCTCTGTACTTTAGTAAATAAGCATTAATACTTTTGTTAAAAAAAAAGTAGCAACCAAAAAGAGTTTGGCCAGAAATTGTATTTTTGGTAATGTTCCTGAAAGGAAACAGTTTCATTTTATTAATGATAAATTTTCTAACAAAGTAAGTTTATGTGTATATTTTTAAGAAGAAATATCTTACTCAGGTATTATGTTTGCTACTTTTCATATAATACACATTTGACTTTTTAAGAGTATAGAGTTAAAATAAATTTTCCTTTTATTTCTAGGAAAATTATTCACTATGCTTACTTAATCACATATGACTCCTTTAAATTCTTCCCTCCTTTCCAGGGCACAAATTCCAGGGATGTGGGAAAATGTAGTCTATCACTGTTGAACTTTTTTCCAAAATGTAATCTGTCATTCGTCATTTATTGAGACCTTTAATGTGATAGGCAGTATGAAAAACACTGGAGATAAGAGGTTTCAGGGTGTTGGGGGTATAAATGGTGACAGGAAAAAAAGACAACAACAAACTGTCAGAAACTGTCGCTGGCCTCAAGTAGGTTTCAGATCTGTGATTCCTGGAGGTCTGCAAGGGGAGTAAGGGGAAAGTGAGGGCTTCTCCACTCTACCTGGAGTGGAGGGGGAGAGGGCAGGAGATGCTTGGAGGATCAGGACAGGTGACTCAAGTCAAATAAACCTGGAGGCCGGCAATGGGATGTGCCCCAGTGGTTTGAGCGAAGGGTATACGTGGCGATGTGGCAGATCAGATTGGGAGTGCAGTCAGAGGCTTTGCGTACCAGAGGAGAAACAAGAAGGCAACAGGAAATGAAGGAAAGATTTGGGGTACAGCTCTAATAATTACAGAGTTGGGGTATTGGTGTGTTCTTTGCAAGATCAGCATTTCTTTTTAATGAAAGAAAATAGGGTAGCAGTAGTACAACAGAGAACACCGTATGTCTCGTAGTAGGCCAAGTGTTGTGTAGTGAAAATTTGGTTTTAGTTGTTTGTTAGAGTTGGGTTTTAGAAAAGTAACTGACAGTATGGGAAATATGACTTACAATAAGGTGACCTATTTTAAAACAATCTCAAGTTTGGTTTGGACTAAAATATGCTTTTAAAGGGTACTGTTAATGACATCGATATAATTTTATCTCCCCCTTTCTATCAGTTAAAAAGAACAAATGCTGCACCTACATAGAAGCTGCTGTGCTTAGAGGAAGAGCAAAGTGAACTAACTCAAAGCCCTGATTTTCAAAGCAGATATGTGACATTTCAGAGGTAATCCAGTGTATTAGTTTATCAAAATTGGAGATTTTTACCTAATGATAGGAACTTTATAAAGAATTTCCATAAGTTGTTAATGTGAGGCATTTTCAACCACTTGAAAACTTGTATGTAAATCTAATAAAGATGACTTACAAACTGACTTAAGGTTTCTGTCCATCGTAATTAGTAGCTTGCATTTGGCACTTACCTATTACAAACATACATATGATTTCCTTTAGTGCTGACATCTTCCTGATGCCTTCACGCAGGTGCTGAGAAGATGGTGATGTTTCCATGTGACAGGTGAGAAAGCAAAGGGCCACTGTATAATCTAGTCAGTAACACTGTCAGAGCCGCTGCTGAACTGTACCACTTCAGCAGTAGTTGTATATTCTAAAGTGTGTCATGTTTTATAAAAATTAAAATGTATTTCATTTTATATGAATTGAAATAAGGATTTCTCTGAAACCATTTTCATATTAGTATTTTAGGTGTTAAGTAATGTACTTTCACCATATTTGTCAGTTCATTGTGCAACCTGAATCAAGTAACTTTATGTTAAGGATAAAATAAGACCACTAAATGCATGGTACAAAATGTTTAATATACATGCAACAAGTATAATACATCAAAGCAACAAAATACACATGGAAATATGAGCATATAATTCAGCATTCTATTTGGAGGAGGGTATATGAACAAGGAACACTACCCAGAACTAAAGATTGAGACATAGTTGTTTCCTCATGCACACATTAACTATCTCTATAACTAGTGTGAAGTGAACTGTGTAGAAAACTTAATTCACAGTAGCAGATGAATTTTATACCAAGAGCTCCAAGAAAGGAGGAAAAGTCATGATCCTCAGGTGTCATGTCTAAATCTGCATTGAGCAGCATGTTAAGATGCACAAGTTACAGTACACATTAGACAAATTGAAAAATTGTATCAATTATGGAAACTTGAATTAACTTTCTGTATTATAAAAATGTATGGAAAAAATTTAACAATGATTTTTTTAAATTATTGAAGGAAAATGTCAAGTTGAGACTGGACTGTGAATGATAAAGCATTTAAACATTCTGAAAGTTCTTAGGAAAACAGCAATAGTGCTTAAGGCCAGCCTAAAAGTTTTGAAGTTTCCCTCCTTAACCATTTCTCACTTCTTCCTCCCAAGATTTCCACTGTCCTCATTTTATACCTTCCACCCCCCATGCTGAGTAAAAACTGCTTTGGATACCTTACAGTAAGGTATTCAGAATTAAGAGATTAAAGGTACCATTTCTTGATATTTGCATTTCTACAAGTACAAAAGCCTTAAGCTAAAAGAATAAAGCTCTGAGTAGTCTGGCACATCTAAGATAACTTATTTTAAGGGCTTCTAGGCCCCCTTTGTTCCTGGAATGACATTGTTTGAACTGTCTTATGTATAAGACTAGCCTTGTAACTATTTATTATCTTAAATTCCAAATTATGAGAGTAAAGCTCTAAAGACTGCAGAGAACCACCGCACTCCAACATTTCTAATACAAAGAATGAACGTAGTTAAGTTCAGCACTTGCCTCCTCTCAATAAAAATAAACTGCTTTAGGAGGCACATTCTTCCTCTATGTCAAAGCTACTAAGTTTGTATTTAATGTTTTATTAATAAACAAAAATAGCACATAAATCCCCAGTAAGTATGGTCGCCTCTTCATGTAAACAATGTATAAAATTTCTTTGGCACAACTCATGTTTTCCTCATATTACTCACTGTAGAAAATATACTTAACACATTTTCTCTTCCAATCCGGTGGAATTTTTAGGGACAAAAATGTATAGTTCCAAAAATTGCAAAAAACATTTGAAATACAGCTCATAGCTTTTTTAAAAAAAAAGAAAACTAATTTTTTTTTTTACCTGTAGAATTGCAGAGATTTTTAACATTAACTTTAAAATCAGATTATGGCAGAATAATGATAAAAGCTATAAAACATACATGACCACACATGACACAATTCACTAGCCCACAAGGGACAGAAAATAGCACTGTATGCCAGACACTGTTAAGTATGGTGATTACCTACTGATCCTAATTTAAAAGCTTCTTAGATACTTGATTCAATTTGAAACCTTTCTTAATCAAATACTTTTTTCAATATCTGTTCTACACTTTTTTAATGTTTAATTTTTGATGCATATTTGGTCATGTTTTTTAACTGATAACCTTTTATGAAAATTTGGGGGAAACAAAGATAAGAAATTTATTTATTTTACATAAATGGCCTAAATACTGTAAAATACTTTCCCTAGGACCCTAACAAACTTAGTAACTGCCTAAAGGCACATTCCTACAAAGTCCATAAAATGTTAAATGGAATGTTTAGTTGATACCAAATTATAATTAACTGTTAAAGAAAAACTGTTAAAGAATAAGCCACTGTCAACCTGCAGCTGAGAATATTCTCACATTAAAAACAAGGCTTTTAAACATCAGAACATAGGAAGGAATTAATGAAATTAGTAAGTCATTTTTAGAAGTTTTAATCATTGGATAAAAGAGGAAAGAAAATACTTAGCTTAAGTTTCTGGAATAAAACCCTGAACTGGCAGTTATGATACATTTAAATATATGAAAGTCAACTGAATAATAAAATGTACAATTTGCAAAGGATTATTAATTTAGAGGACCTTTGAAAGTTTTTTTAGGCCTATCCATTTTTAACTTCCTCAGTGACAAATATAAGAATTTTTAAATGAAAAATGGCAGGATCATTTTTTTCCACTCAGTTTACATGAAGTAGATTGAACCCTCTAAGCAACAGAATTCCAGACATGTGCCAGAACAATATAAAACTCCAAAGGTTTTCCCAGCAGTCAAACTTATGTAAATAGAGCATTTGCAACATAAAATCTTTTGGCTTTTATGTAAAATTTTTCAGGATGGAGTTAGGCCTGGACTTGTCATCTCTGTTGTAGGACTTGCAAGACAGTCATTGGATTTGAGGCTAGTTAGAGATTTGTAACTCGCCATTGATGTTAGAGACCCACAGAGACCAAGTAATGAGGGAGTATCTTCTTTACCTAAAAATTAGGATAAAATAACAAATAGTTAGTTGTCCTTGAAGAATGATACTAATAAGGACCTAAAACCAGTAAAAACTTCATATTTTACAAAATACTGTATATTCTTGAAATAGTTATGGCAACAGTGGCTAATACATATATGTATATGCACAAACATAAAATACAATGGATTAAAAAATAAGAAGTATGCTAAATTTTGTGTTAATATTTTAAAATCAATTTATTGACATGGGGGAAAGAAACTGTCATGGTTAACAAAACTTTGCCTCAGATGACAAGTTGGTAGTTCCTTACAGAAACAAATTAGTCATTAGGAGCAAAAATTGATTTTTGTTTTATAGCAAGAACAGTTTTGTTTTAAATGTATTGCTATTCAGTCTTCATATGGTACTGCTACAATGTTACTAAGTTAGAAGTCACTGCGTGTACTCTATGTGCCAGGCATTGTGATAAAAAAGATAAATTTAAAAATCACTTCTTGCCAATAGGGAATTTAGTATATAATGGAAAGAGGCACAAACAGACAGTTCTAAAACTCAGTAAGTGTAGTGGGAACACTAAGTCGGGGGTGTTACGGAGGCTCAGGGGAAGAGTATCCGAACCAGAGCAGAAGGTCCAGGCGGGGGCAATTAGAGTAGCTGCCGGGAGAAAGTGACCAAGGAACTGCGCTCCAGTGGACTAGCACCCGAGGCAGACGCCAGAGGAGGCTGCAGAGGACCAGCGTGAACAGGCGCAGGGGGAAGAGTTAGCACCCGAGGTACAGGAGCTAGAAGCCAGAAATGAGACCAGCAGCAATTTTCAACCCTTTTCATCTCATGCATATGAACTACACTAAAATTCTGCAGCACACCAAAAAATACATTTTTTGCTGATTTGACCAAAAAATAGGTATAATTTTGATTCATTCACACCAGGCAGCTATAGCTGTGTTGGCTGTTGTCATTTTTTATTTGACTATCTAAGGGAAAAGAGGTCAGTGCCCCTGACAAAATAGGTAGTGCATGTTTTAAAACTTCTTGCCTCCCATATGTGCCATGACCAGGGATTGAACCCGCAACCTAGGTATGTGCCCCGACTGGGAGTCAAACCCGAAACCTTTTGGTGTGCGGGACAACACTCAACCAACTGAGCCACCTGGCTGGCCAATAATGGTATATCTTAAAACTCAAAGCGTCGTAGATGTGATGAAATGTAGTAGCTACTAGTAGTTAGTAGCATACCCGTCATATATGAGGTGCCTGATAAATGCTTCTTGAAAAAAATGACACTCATCCTTTTTTGTCAACAATTACAATGCCACGATAAGCAGTTTGAATTTCATTCTGATTGTCACTGAGAGCCACTGGGTGGTTTTCAGTGGGGTGTTATGTTTTCGAAGATCACTGATTACAGCATGGAGAATGGACTGAGGGGCAGGAATGAGCTGAAAGACAGAAAGCTGCGGCAGCAGCCTCCGCAGGACGCGTGCTCTTGGCGCAGGCAGGGCCGCGGCAGCGGGGAAGGGACGGGCGAGTGCGCACAGCACGTGTCGCATGAGGCGCCGCCTGAGCCTGCTCATAAATTGACCTGCAGCTGTAGGCGGGAAAAGGAGAATCTGGGATCATGCCTACGGTGCTGCCGTCTGCAGTGGAGAAGCCAGGGAAGGAACCGGAGGGACAAAGGAGCGCGGGCTCCCGAGGTGAGAAAGAAACCTTCCCTGGCGCTCTCAGCAGCCTGGGAAGAAGGGGAGAGGAAAGATGTGAGCACTGGGTCACACCAGCACGGCCGGTCCAACCCAAAGGGCTGTATTCACAGTTTAGCTTATGCTGGGGGTCGGAAAGAAAAGGACTTTGGACCAACTAAACTACTGAAGTTTAAAGGCGAATAGGTTGAGTCTTAGAAACTGAAATGCAATCACTGAAAATGGCCTGAAGTTATGGAGTTTGGCCAAGGTATTGTTCAGGAAGTTGTAACCCAATGGAGAGTGGCTGACAGAGCACATCTGAAAACAGTAATAGGAAAAAATAAAACTCCTTTATGTCTGTTCCCCAAGTTTTTCAGAGTACTCAATAAACAATGTACCAAAAGTTACTCAAAAGCGGTCAGTTACATCAAAAGCTACTGAGAAGTTTAACAGGTCGAAGGCGGAGCACTTGAGCACCATGGCAGTGGCCAGTCACCTTGATAAAAGCCATTTCCGTAAGTAGTGGAGACACAGAAGCCAAATTGGAGTGGGTAGGAAAGAGTAAATAGGAAGTGAAATAAAGGTGAACTACAGACAGTCTTTCAAGGTTAGCCACAAACGTGAGACAAAAACAAGAGCAGACCATTTTTAATTGCAGCGGCGGCTTCATTCTTGGCGCGCTTCACAGAAATACCGCTATTACTCTTCAGCAGTCCTCCGCAACCAAAGCAAAGACAGTGCAGGAAAAAGGAATTTCAAAGAGATTTCTCTTCCTTACCTTCACTGACTGAATTTAACGTGTCTTGTTTTCCATCTCCTTCTTGGGACTGACCTGGATCCAGTGAAGTCTGAGAAAGGCTACCTTCAGCTGATAACTGGTCAAGACTTTGGTAACTTTTTCTATAAAACAAGAGTGAAATACTACTTGAATTTCTTCTCACAAATATAATTTCTAAAGATATTCTTTACTGGTTTTCTTCAATTTGTTGAATTTCTGGTTAATTTCTCCCCAGTTCTCTTCTAAACTTGGTCTTTATCGTGGCTGCAATAGGATCTCCATTATACTTCTCCCTCCACCCCTTTTGAGGTCTATCTGTTTAATCCACTAAAAATGGAAAAGAAAACCATTTTCAAATAAACTTAAATCCCTGCACCAGTTTTTTATTATCCAGCTAGTTAAGAAATGGGGACATCTGGTTATTACCAGGTATCAAAGGAGCAGAAAAATCTACAGATTACTCTTAATGCGGAAACAAAATTGACATAATAATGATCTAGTATTTCGTAAGCACTTCAGAATTCTTCAATGCCTTGATATTTTTATAGATTATTATGTAGTAATAAGTTATTATAAATTCCTATAATTTAGGAGCTTAAAAAATGTTGGGTAATAAAATACCTGTTTGTGTTAAAACACCATTAAGATAATTAACTTTCATCCCTCATCTATTTGTAATTGTGAGCCCATTTTCTATTAAACAAATTAATTAGAAGTAAATTATAATAAAGGAAAAACTCAGTTATAAATGGAAACTTAATAAAGGTTTATTATTAAACTGTCCTCATATTTGTTTTGTCAGGATAAAACCAACTCAAAAGATATATGCAGCTTTGATGTTATTGCCATTTCAAGTAAGAGAACAAAATTCATTATTACTTCCAAATATAAGTGATCCAGGAAAATGAACATGCTTTTTAGGTTCAACATCTATTTCCCAAGATACCCAAACCCTATCTAATATCCTAGAAATGTCATATATTGTAGGATAATGTTACAGGAATGCATACATAATTTAAATGATCTATTACATAGTCATCATTCATATTCACAAGAGTAGACAACAAACTCATCAAATGTACGTATATTAAGTATGGGGGATGCATACAGTAGGTATCTGTTTGTTTTTCCCTAAGAAATGAGGTGAAGAATGATGTCATGGAATAACTACTAGCTTACAACACAAGTAGTATGCTCACTTTCTAATGTGATGATTTTTCAAATATCGATAATATAAAAGTTCTTAATTATATTTTTAAGTAATGGGAAGCTCTATTGTAGAAAACTTCTGATAATTACTGCAAATAACAAGTAGATGAGCTATGCAACATGTAATTTTTAAAAACGATGCCCAATATTTATACAGCACTTAACAAATGCTAAGCACTGTTCTACATATTGTTCTACATATTTTTTATATATTATTTAATCCTCACAACCACACTAAAAAGTTGGAATTATTAATATTCCTACTTTATAACAGAGGCAACTGGGGCACAAAGAGATTAGATTTAAACCTGGTGACCTGGCTCTAATTCTGTCCCTTTAACTATTCTGCTATCTTTCTGGTATAGGAAGAAAATATTTGGCTTCCAATTTTATTAGAAGCTATTCTTAAAAAACAGCTGTGTTTGCTGAAATCATGTAAAGTATACTCTAATTGAATCACTGAAAATTTCACTTGAGTCCCACTAAAATCTTATTTACTTAGCTATAGAGGAAAGCAGGAACGCAGGAATTTAATCAAGGAAGTTATAAATAAGTTTCTTTTCCAAATTATTTTCTGTGCCTAGTAGACAGAAAGCTTTCTTTTAAAACAATGGTTTAAGGTGAGTTTCTGATACTAACTTTTCATCATAAGAAACTTGTTAATGTTACTAAGTTGTAAAAATTATATATAGAAATATTTACAAATTAAAAATACCCAGAAGCAAAAAGATTTAGATTTCACTTGAATATTGTAAAATCCGAGAGCCTGACAGCACACTTTACCCCAATCTCAAGAACTGTCACCCACCTGAGGGAGGAAACCTGTAAAGGCAGCTTCTGATGCTGGCAACACAAAATGAGCCTTCTGCATGACCTACTGAAGCCCTTCTAGAATATCAGCTTCCAAATCCAAAGTGATTAGGGGAGCTTCCTACCCTTTAATTTGTCATATTTAGTGAACAATCCTTGACTTACAGCTTCACCTAACTAAAGGCCAATGAATAGAAATAGACTTTGGTAGACAATCATGCTCTTAGCAATAATAAAAATTTCAAGCTGAAATTAAGCGCCTTATTTATAAGATACTAAGAACAGCATCATACAATATCTTCCTTGCATGAAACTGACTATATACCCACCATCAGGGAAAAGTCAAGTTCAGCTACTTTCACTAATGACCAAGAATGGGTTGCTTCCCACATTCTTACCTGATTTCCAATGCGATCGGCAGTTTCATCTGACAAACCTGTTTCTGTCATGGAGTAAAACTATGTCTATGGGAGTTCTGTCTTTAAAAGGTCACCACTAAATCCTATCTTAGAATTCTAGACTCAGTAGCATCACACTGTAAGATTTAAATGTAACCCATCAGACACATCAAATCAATTAACAGTCAATTATTTCTCAGAGTAGAATTTTAAAAATAGTAACAGTGTACTTAATCAAAATAAGAATCTAAGTAACAGCCATGTATTATGACTTCATAAAAGTTTATAGTTTAACCTATGCCATACATTGTTAAATATTTAAATGTGTAGGAATTATATGTCATGAGTGTTTGGGACATAGTAAAATCCGCTGCCTTCAATATATAACTATTTAAACATTTTTAAATCATTCAAATATAAATTTCATTGTACAGAATGGCTACCAAATAAAGGCAAATTAAATTTAAAAAAAATTGGGCCCTGGCCAGTGTGGCTCAATTGGTTGGGCATCGTCCTATGCACCAAGGGGTTGCTGGCTCGATTCCTGGTCAGAGCACATGCCTGGGTTTCGGGCTTGATCCCTGGCAGGAGGCAGCCAATTGATGTTCCACTCTCACATCATGCTTTTCTCTTTCTCAGTCTCTCTCAAAATCAATACCAAAAAAATCTTTTTTTTTTTTAAATATATCTTTATTGATTTCAGAGAGAGGATGGGAGAGGGAGAGAGAGAGACAGAAACATCAATGATGAGAGAGTCATTGATCATCAGCCTCCTGCTCGCCCCTGACGGGATGGAGCCCGCAACCCGGGCACGTGCCCTGGCTGGGAATCGAACCCCAGTCTCCTGGATCCTAGGTCAACACTCAACTGCTGAGCCACGCCTGGCTGGGCAATACAAAAAATCTTAAAAAAAGAAAGAAAATTGGGCAATAAGCCTAAATTCACTTATTAGTAAATTTCTGTCATAAATTTTTGTACAATAGTACACTTTATGTCAGTGATTAGAAGTAATGATATGGGTAATCTACATCACTTATTTGCCCAGTAATTGTATTAAGGTCAGTAATAATTTACATTATCTGGTAATCACTGGGCAGCAGAAAATGTGATGCACAGGAGACATTATTCACAAAATACAAACAAATATACCAACACTGTCTACATAGGGAGACATGTGAATGTGCACGAAAACAGAAATGTACTCTTTCATTCTTGGTTTGATTTTTATAGAAATATGTTTAAGGAACAAAATAAGCAACTGCTATAGCAGAATATCTACGTACTCGTAATCTAATAAAATCAATGGAGGGATACAAGGGAGCCTGAGAGAGAAGGATGTATACGAGCTAGTTTAATGCAAGACTTATAAACTGTAAAAGATTTTTGCAGCCTCAGTGCTTTAAGGAGTCCTACTCCAAAAATACTGGAAAGACACACATGGGAAGAAGAACCTCTAATACATCTGAAGTGATAATATCTGTGCATCAGAGGTCATTAAGAAAAATTAGCCTAAACAGATCATGAGGGGCATATAAAAGCTCATAATTCTCAATAATTATGTGAATGATAGCCAAATTGGGAAACAGTGATGAATTTAGAAGACTATAAAAGCTTAAGTAGAAAATATAAATATAAATACGATGACAATGAATTTGATCATTTGAGGTGAAATTAAGTGGTTTAGAAAATAAGATTATATAACCAGTATTGTAACATGTGGCCTAGATTTTACATATAAAGAAAAATATTAAAACAGAACTTATTAGGAACAAAGAAGTAATCAATTGCTGTGTGTGTGTGTTAAGGGAATGTATTTTATATACTTATTGTTGGATTTTTTACAGTAAGCCTAAAATGTTTTAAACTTTTTTCATGTGATATTACTATGTTTGAAAGAAAAGATATAAAATCCAGCATCACTAATCTTACCAGGTCTAAATAATCAAGAAATAAATTGGAAATGATATTTTAAAAGTTTTAGAAACAGTATAGTGAATGGAAATAAATTTAACATTTTCTATTGTGACAGGGATCCTTCCATGAATAGCTGATAACCTAGCCAAGTTAGCCAATGGCTCATTTTAAGAAATAAAAAAATAATAGACATATGATAAAGAAGATTTGGTATATACAGGGGTTGGCAAAAATAGTAGCTGTGAGCATACAAAACATGGGGTTTTTTTGTATTATTTATTAATTATTGTATTATTTTCCATATGAACAACTGTAAACCTACTTTTTCCCAACCCACATAAACAGATCAAGAGGAATTTATGATCAGGTCAGTTCAAGAGCTTTAGATTATTTTATAAATTTGAGGGGCAGAAAAACTGGATCCTGATGAAAACCTATGATTTGTTTTAAACATGATTTATAGAGCACTACTTTGTTCTAAAAATCCAAAGTCTCCATTTTTACGTGAAAAAACTGGAATTATTTATTCAGAACAATTCGGGATTTGCTGGTCATTTTAATTTTGCATAAGGTTTTACAAGCTCTCTAAGAAAGTAGAGCTTGGGATGTTGGGTGAGTGTATAGTCTCCAAACATGAAAGACACAAGGTTAAAATAAGCCAGGCAGAGAAAGGCAAACATCACATGACCTCACTTATATGTGGAATCTAAAGAACATAATAGAACAGAATAGATTCAGTGAGATGGAAGCATGGATCAGACTGACGATGGAAGCATGGGTCAGACTGATGACTCTCAGAGCGGTGGAGGGGGGTGGGTGGGGGGATGGGGGATATATATGCATATATGCAGAACCCAAGGACACAGACAATGCTGTGGTGAGGGACTGGGGAGGAGGGTGGGGGTGGGGTGGAAGGGGTCAATGGGGAGAAAAAGGGACATCTGTAATATTTTGAACAATAAAAAAAAATGAAAGATACAAGGTTATATGAAAGTATAAACAGAAAAAGATTATATAGTCTATAAATAAAGATTTTCTGGGAAGCTATTAAGTGCCAGGCAATTTATTACCCCATTATGACCCTTATAATTCTATTTAAATAGACATTACTCCAAGTACTACATGTACAGAAACAAAAGGTAAGAAGAGGAAGTGTTGCTTAGTGTCACACGGCAATTGAGTAGCAGAGATTACTTTAAGTCCCGATTTAAACACCAGCTCCAGGGATCTCACAACTCTACTCTAGCTGCACAGGTTTGTTCAGGGATATCAGTTTGGCAACAGGACAATCTAAAAGCAACACCAACACCCAAGGTCAGGTCAGATGAAGGGATGATGCTGGGAAGGAAAGGGTGTCCCTTCTTAAACTACTGGAGTAATTGTGTTAAGGACTAGAAAAGCTGGACTCATGCTAAATAGATGAACAGGCAGTTTCACTGCTCTCTTTTCTGAGGCCGAAATTACTCTTGTCATTATGATACTTTGTAAAAACCAGTCACTAATATTGCATGCAAAGGTAAACTACAAATGAATCACCCACTACTCCTCATTTGTTCCTCAGTAGGTAGCTCGGCAGGCAGGGGTATGTGCATGTATTTTGGCTAAAATATACTCCCACTATCTAAAGTGGCAATGTGGATACTGCAGTAAAAAGGCATAGTTTTTAGTCTTTTAACTTGGGGTTTAATGATATAAGATATTTTTGCAGTTAAAAAAGCAGGAGCATTTCATATGTTATATATAGACAAGATAAATGTACCAAGTATTGCTATAAATTTAATTTTTCAATCATAAATTAGAAATACAAACAAACTAATATTCATTCTTTCATTATGGTCTTCCATTAATTAAATATGCTACTGAAAGATAAAATTACACACCAGCAGAATGAGATGTACTCTGGTTATTCATAACTTTTATAAGGGTATAAAAGAACTTTTTTCATGAATTGGTATCAATTCATGCAAGACTCATGACACCTAGAATCACACTCAGCAGCATAGTTTAGCAGATGTTGCAGGAAGTTCTGCCCTGGCCGGTGTGGCTCAGTTGGTTGGAGCATCGTGCCATACACCGAAAGGCTGTGGGTTCAATTCCTGGTCAGGGCACATACCCAGGTTGCAGGTTCAGCATATGAGAGACAACAAACCAGTTCATGCTAAATAGATGAACAGGCATCTATGTTTCTCTCTCTCCCTCCCTCCCTCTCTCTAAAAATCAATAAACATATCCTTGGGCGAGGATTGAACAAAAAGAAAAAAGTTTTCTACCAATTTATCTGTAAATACTCTGCTCATTTTTTCCTGCTTGTCTCTCTAGTCATCAGTGAGAATATTTTTTAACAACAAAAGGTCAAATTTACTTTGAATTCTTTTGATAAATAAAAAAAACAATCACAAAGTAAAGCAGGTGGAATTTGCGTCTGTGCTAAAGCATTCCTTGTAGCAATGACTGGCTGCCAGTTATAGTGAAAGGCACTCTAAGCAGCACAGAAAGAATTGTGCAGCTCTGCCAGCGAAATCTAAACAAGGGCTCTAAAACAAGAGAGAGAAAGAGAGAGCGAGGGAGGGAGGGCAGAATAGAGCAGCGGCTTTCAAGTGGGGTGCTGCAAGAAGCTTTAAAGCATGATGATATAGTCAGGGCACTGGGAAATAAAAAATAAAAAATGACAACAGCCAACACAACAATAGCCATCTGGTGTGAATGAATCAAAATTATACCTATTTTTTGGTCAGATTGGCAAAAAAAATATATTTTTGTGTGTGCCGCAGAATTTTAGTAATTAGTTTATGTGTGCCACGAGATGAAAAAGGTTGGAAATTGCTGGAATAAAGGAAAGACGGAAAAAGAAGGAGGAAACAGAAAAGGGAGCGAGAGAAGGGAAGAGAGTGAACAGAAGGGATGGCGAGAGCAGGGAAAATAATCAGAAAATTAGCTGAGGACAGATAGGAAAATAAAGATATTGAAAAAAATGATGGACGGGAAAGTGGGCCCTGGCCGGTGTGGCTCAATTGGATAGAGCGTCGTCCTGTACACTGGAGGGTCTTGGGTTCGATTTCCGGTCCGGACACAGGCCCAGGCTGTGGGTTCACCCCCAGGCGAGGCGCAGGCACAGGCACATGGGAGGAAGCCCCTGCTGCTTCTCTCGCACATCGATGCTTTTCTCCCTCCCTCTCTCTGTCCCTCTCTCTTCCTCTCTCCCTAGAATCAATGAAAAACATATCCTCAGGTGAGGATTAAAAAAATAATAAAAAGAAAAAAAGATGGAAAAGTGGCTAAAAGCCAAAAGAAGGTAACAATTCACAAGTTCCAAAATGAAAATTACTAAAGAAAGAGAGCCTAAGACTTTGCAACTCTCCCCAAATTAGGACTACGACTAACTGACATAGTCCTGAACACTGGGACCAAAAAAGGGGCCGGGATCTTGTGGCCTGTAGGCGGAGTGATTGTATCTTCTATCACCTCCCAAAATTAGATTTATTGAAGATGAACAAAGCTCTTTTAGACCCACAAGAATAAGTATATCTTTCTATCCGTTCATGAGATGCAATTTTGTGTTTTCTAACTAGGAGGAAAATTAACCCTAAGGCAAGTACAAACACCAAAGCCAGAATTCAAAAATAGATGACTCATTAAATAGGAGCTCACAGACTTGACTGAGGGACTGGCTGAAGATTAACAGAAGTAGACAACTGGTACAAAACTGCATAATAATTTCTCAGATAATTTTACTTCCCCAGGCTGCCTTGGCTTCAAATCACTGAATTCACTACCTTAACCTAAACTTGCCAAGCCAAAGGAGTCTTAAATCCCACTTTTCTTCTAAACTAATAATCCATTCAGAAAGAATAATAACTGAGAAACCAAAGTGGATAGCCATGCTTTGGCACAACTAAATCTGTAATTAGTTGGGAAAAAAAAGTATTACACTTACTCATACCACTGTTTATTGTGTTTTCGGTAAAGCAACGTATCCAAGGCAACGGCATTGACATCCAGAGCTCCTGGGGAAGGCCACTGGTTGGTGAGGTGGGTAGTTAACTCTTGTCTTGATCTTAAATCATTATTCTTTAGCACAGTCCTGTGAATATTAAGATGGTGAGTGCTTTTGTCTTCATTGTTCTGCAATGGCAGAGGAACCTAATGGTATCAATCTAGGCCCCCAAAATTCATCTTTTTAAAACGGTATGTTAATAGACTGTGAACAAAACTATAGGAAGGCTAGATGGCACTATAGCTGTTTGGTTTCCTGCAATATGTGTTTTTCATTCTTTCTTGACTAGCTACAACAGACCACTTATGACATTCAGACTTCCTATCATTTCCACAGAGATACTACTGGAAGAATAAAGGACTCAAGCTGCCTTTTACATCTTACCTAAAAAACAATGGTAATATTTTAATGTTATAAGTTATCAGATGCCAGTTAAAATATGAAGGAAAGTAAAGATTCCACATGTATGATGTTCTAGCTTCAAAATTCACAATCTGTGAAAGTAATTTAACTCAGTAATCAAAAAATTAAAATGAATTCAAAATAAAACGAATGCAGAAAAAATATAAAATAAAAATTTCATGAGGGTCCTGTAATTGTTTTTGATGGAGTGATTACTAATAAATCTTCATGAAAATAATTAAATCAATGGCAACTGTGTTGAAGAGTATAATCTACTGGAAATATTTCAGCTACAGAATAAAGCCATTATAACAACCCATGGTTTCCTTCCAAATCTGCAGAACTTTACTTGCTAATAAGAACTTGCAAAAGAACTAGTTTTTTGCCAAAATTTCTACTTCTCAAATTAACTGATCGTTGTCACCAGATGAATTCGACATTTGAATTGGTGGTTAAAGATAATTTAAAAGCATAATTCTGTGTGCAGAGGTCTTATTCTACATCTGAAAGACCTTAACAGACCACCTAGGCCGCCGGCATTCTCCAACTGTAGTCCGCAACCTCCATGCACCAAGGTTCTGAGCCATCAGCTCGGGCGTGGGAAGTAGTATGCACTTGCCACTAATTTTCAGAGATGATAACTGTTCTGTTGTGGGGCAGAGTCAGCAGTGTGCTAGCGAGACAATACTGCACATGAGAAAATCAGCCTGCACAACACCTCTGGCTGTCAACATGTTTCTAATGGAATAACCCCATTTAATATGACTCTAACAAGCTACATCCGAATGTTTCTGATTTTACAGGATACCTGTGTCCATTTAAAAATATTTGTTCCACTATGTCCACAAAGAAATACTATCTGATGTAAACACTAGCTTCTCTCTCAGAATGGAATACTACAAGTTAAATAAGCAGAAGTCAGTCGGAATGTATTTCATTAAGATATTCTTTTAGGGTAGGTCCAACAATTTCATTTCACTGGACAGAAATACATGTTTAAAAGGACTATTAAGGTACTTTAATATTGCTTTTTATGAAAACAGTAAAGAATAATTAGAAAAATTTTAAGATTGACAGAAAAATTATATAAAACAGAAACGGGGATCACTGGCCAGACAATCTATTATAAACTAATGTTATTTTGAGTTCTCTTACTACATTTTTCTCTTTTGGAGGTCTCTATATTCCCTCTCTCTAAGGTCTCTAGCGAATGTCACTGGAAAACTCAACTCCAGTGTCATATCTGGAGTACAGGAAATAGAGCAGAATTCAGAAAGGCAAATGCATTTGTGAGGAAACGGCACTGGTAGAACTTGGTCAATGATGAGTAATTGAACTATCTCCAATTTATAATATATTCATTCTAGGAAGTAAAAACTTTTACACCACATAAACTGGAAACAGAAACTGAAGTTTCATAGAAGTTTTTACACACTATTTGTCCATGGAGAATTTCTGCCTAATGACAAATTGACGTATTGTCTTTAGACCTTTGTGCTTAGAAATTCTAATGGTAATCATTTTCTATGGGAAGCTGCCTGGCCCGCCGAACAGGGGATAAGAGATTTCAGTGTAGAGAGCAGTAGTAGTTTTCATCCACGCCACATCTGTTTCGCACCCCTGTGCGGACAGTGCAGAGAGTAAATCCTGGCACTTGCGCTGCCACTATGAAAAGAAAAAGTTCCTGGAGGACCCCTGGGTAGGGCCGTTTCTTTTGCCACTCACTCCAGTACACTAGGGGATGGGCAGATGAATTAAGTTAGGTTGAAAATCCCATCCCTGAATTCTGAATCTTGACTAGTCTATTTAGAGTAATAGAAGAGTTTCCTCATTCTAGCAGTGAAGTCCTGGCTAAAATATAGCAGCAAAGGGACATTCCTAAGTTCCTATTTTCCAACCCTCTGAAATACCTTGACCTAACTCCTTCCAGGCCTACTTTTCCAGTCTTTCTATCCATTCCATGAGTTGTTGACATCAATATAATAAATTCTCTTTGTGCTTAAGTTTTAGTTGCAATAAAAAAATCCTATTACTTACCTTATATCAAGCAAAATATACCTAATGAATTTCAAGACCTACTCAAAAGTAACCCAACTGATGTTGATATGAAGAATCTGTATATTTTTCTCATTTGGCCAAACTTAAAAATAGGTTCATTTTAAATTATTCAACAATTACTGTTATTTTATAATGCAAAAATCATTTTAATGGTAAAAGGAGGTGATAATTGCCATTTAACTTTAATTAAAATTCCAAGAAATGGTAATGCTACTAAAGTTATCTAAATCCTGAATCATTCTGTATGAGCTATGCCACATATATATACTACAAGTCAAATTTAACATTCTCTCTTTAAGGTAATAATTCTCAGAAAGATATACTAAAGGAAAATTGTTAAGAAAGTAACAATAATATGTTTATCACAGCTAATTTTAAGAACTTTCTGTGGTACCTACCTCTAAAGTGCTAGTCGGCTAATTTATCTTCAGATTCTCAATAAGAATTATTCAGGAATTGAACCACAAAACAACATGATCCAATCTTTTATCCCTGCAGTTTTAATGGGGTATAACTGACTATTTAAAACTGTATACTTTAAAAGTATACAACATGATGATTTGATATATGTATACAATGTGAAATAATCACACTCAAGGTAATTAACATATTCATCCCCTCACACACGTGTGTGTGTGTGTGTGTGTGTGTGTGTGTGTGTGTGTGTGTGTGATGGGAACACTTAAGATCTACCCTCTTAGAAAATTTCAAGTATCTAATACAGTATTGTTAACTATACTAACGTTGCTGTACATTAGATCTCCAGAATTTTTTCATCTTGCATAACTGAAACTTTGTACCCCTGACCAACATCTCTCCATTTCCCTCTCTCCCCAGGCCCTGGTAACAACCATTCTACTCTCTACTTCTATGAATTTGACTACTTTAGATTCCACATATAAGCAAGATCATACACTATTTGTCTTTTAGCATTTATTTCACTTAGCATAATGTCCTCCAAGTTTATCCATGTTGTTGCAAACAGTCTGTTGTGTATGTATATAAACACAGGATATATGTGTGTATATATATGTATATACACCCCTGTATATACATATACATACACATATACATACATCATATAGGTGTCCCAAAAAAGATATATACACTTTAACAGCGGATTTCCATTACATTTTGAAAATGAAATGTATTTTAATAAACACTGCCTTTAAAATTATTCTAAGTGTATACATTTTGGGGGGGCACCCTGTATATTTATCACATTTTCTTTATCCATTCATCCATCGATGGACACTGAAGTTGCTCCCACCTCCTGGCTAATGTGAAGAATGCTGACACTAACATGAGAGCGAGGATAACTGTTTGAGATCCTGATTTCATTTCCTTTGCATGAATACCCAGAAGTGGGATTGCTGGATCATAAGACAGTTCCATTTTTAATTTTTTGAGGACTCCCCATACTGTTTTCCAAAGTGGCTGTACTAATGTACATTTCCAACAAGAGTGTACAAGTGGTCCCTTTTAACCACATCCTCACCAAAACTTACCTATCGTCTGATAACAGACATCCTAACAGGTGTGGGGAGGTATCTCATTGTGATTATGATTCGCATTTCCCTGATGACTAGTGAAGCTGAGCATCTTTTCATATACCTGTTGGTAATTTGTACGTCTTCTTTGAAGAAATATCTATTCAAGTCCTTTGACCACTTTTAATTGGATTACTTTTTGCTATTGAGTTGTATGAGTTCCTTATGTATTTTGGATATTAACTCCTTATCAGATAGATGGCAAATGGTTTCTCCCATCTATTGGTTGCCCTTTTTCTCTGCTGATTGGTCCTTTCCCGTGCAGAATTTTTACTAGTTTGATGAATTCATTTTTCTATTTTTGCTCTTGTTGCCTGTTTTTTTGATTCATATCCAAAAATTCATTGCATAGAACAATGTCATGAAGCTATTTCCCTATGTTCTCTCCCAGTGGTTTAACTGTCTCACGTCTTATATTTAAGTCTTTAATCCATTTTGACTTGATTTTTGTAAATGGTGTATGACAGAAGGATCCAATTTCATTCTTCCATATGTGGATATACAGCTTTCCCAATACCATTTACAAAAGAAAGCATCCTGTTCCCATGTGTGTTCTTCGTCCCATTGTCAAAGATCAGTTAGTTGACTGTAGATGCCTGGACTTATTTCTGGGCTCTCTATTCTGTTCCAATGATCTACCTCTCTGTTTTAATGTTAGTACTATACTGTTTTGATTACTGTAAACTTATAATATATTTTGATATCAGGAAATCCAATGCCACCAGCTTTACTCTTTTTCTCAGAATTCCTTTGGCTATTAGGAGCCTTTTTGGTTCCATATAAATTTTACGATTGTTTTTTCTATTTCTGTGAAAAATGCCACTGGGATTTTGACATGGATTTCACTGAATTTGCATATCATTTTGCATAGTGTGGACGTTTTAACAATATTAATTCCTCCAATCCAAGAACACAGGATGCCTTTCCATTTATGTGTCTTAATTTCCTTCACCAATGTTTTTACATTTTCAGTGTACAAATCTTTCACCTCTTTAAGTTTATTGCTAAGTATTTTATTCTTGTTGCTATTGTGAATAGGATTTTCTTAAAAATTTCCTTTTCTGATAGTTCGTTGTTTGTATATAAAAACATGATTGATTTTTATATGCTAATTTTGTATTCTGCAACTTTGCTGAATTTATTAGTTCTAACAGTTCTGTTGTTGTCTTTATTTGCTATATATATTTAGGTGATCTGATGTTAAGTGTGTGTGTATATTTATATTTTCTGTATCTTTCTGTTGAATTGGCCCTTTTATCATTATATAATGACCTTTTTTTTTTGCCTCTAGACACAGTATTAGACTTAAAGCCTATTTTGTCTGATAAAATGCAGACACCCTACTTTCTCTTAGTTACCATTTATATGAAATATCTTTTTCCATCCCTTCCCTTTCAGCCTATGTGTATCTTTAAATCAGAAGCCAGTCTCTTGTTGATGCATATCAATGGGTTCTGTTCTTAAGTCCATTCAGTCACTCTGTGCCTTTGATGGGTGAGTGTAATCCACTTACATTTAAGGCGATTGCTGAGTGGAGACTTACTGCTGTCACTTTTGTTGCTGTTTCATCTGTTTTGCAGTTGTTTTGTCTTTCTCTTTCTCTTTCACTGTCCTTTGTTACTTGATAATTTTTTGTAGTGATTTCTTTTCTCTTTACCTTTTGTGTTTCTATTATAGATATGTTCTTTGTAGTTAACCTGAGTCTTGAATAATATAGCTTAGAGTTATAGCTTCCTATTTTACATTGATAGCCTAATTTCAATTGCATTAAAAAACACCACATGTAAAGCACTTTGAGAGTGCTTTATTTTTTCAGTATTTATGCCCTTTTCAAATTTTTTAAAAATAATTCTTTATTTTTCAGTTTTAGCTGACATACAATATTATATTAGTTTCAGGTGTACAACATAGTGATTAGATATTTATGTAACTTATGAAGTGATCACCACTATAGCACCCATCTGATACCACACACACAGGGTGGGGCAAAAACAGGTTTACAGCTGTTTGTAAGGAAAATAATACAATAATTAATGAATAATACAAAAATAAACTGTTTCATGTACTCACCACTGTGAACCTACTTTTGCCCCACCCTTTAGTTATTACAACATTATTGACTATATTCCTATCCCCATGACTGTTTTTGTAACTGGCAATTTGCACATTGTAATCCCTTCACCTTTTTCATCCATCCCCCAATCCTCTCCCATATGGCAACCATCAAAATACTTCCTATATCTATGAGTTTGTTTCTGTTTTGTTTGTTCATTTTTGTTTTTTAGATTCCACATATAAGCGAAATCCTATGGTATTTGCCTTTCTGTGTGACTTATTTCACTCAGCGGAATATCCTCTAGTCCGTCCATGTTGTTGCAGATGGCAAAATTCATTCATTTCTTCTGGCTGAGTCATATTCCATTGTGTATATGCACCATATCTTCTTTATCCATCTCTCTATTGGTGAGCATGTAGGTTGTTTCCATGTCTTGGCTACTGTAAAAAATGCTGCAATGAGCACACAGATGCATATGTCTTTTTCAATTCGTGTTTTGGGCTTTTTCAGATAAATACCCAGAAGTAGAATTGCTGGGTCCTTCTTTGTCTCTTGTTATAGCCTTTGTTTTAAAGTTTAATTTGTCTGAAATAAGTATTGCAACCACAGTTTTTTTGTGTGTGTTTTTTTTCATTTGCATGAAATATCTTTTTCTATCCCTTTGCTTTCAGCCTGTGTGTCTCTGAATATGAGCTGGGTCTCTTGTAGGCAGCATATGTATGGGTCTTGTTTTATTATCCATCCAACCACGCTTTATGTTTTGATTGAAATATTTAATCCATTTACATTTAAAGTAATTATGGATAGGTATATAGTTATTGCCATTTTATTACTCATATTTTTAGTCTTTCTTCTTTTTCGTCTTCCTCCCTCTTTTCCTCCCCTCCCTTCCCCTCCCCTCCTCTCCTTTTTCTTTTCTAACCCTCATCTGAGGATATTTTTTCCATTGATTTTTAGAGAGAGTGGATGGGAGGGAGAGAAAGAGAGACAGACAGACAGACATCAGCATGAGAGGGACACATCGATTGGTTGCCTCTGGAACACCTCCAGGCTGGGCTGGGGAATCGGCCTTTGACCTGCAACCCCAGGTACATGCCCTTGACTGGGAATCAAACCTGAGACCCTTTGGTGTGTAGGCCGATGTTCTAACTACTGAACCACACTGGCCAAGGTTCTCCTCAAAAAAGTCCCTTTGCCATTTCTTGTAATACTGGTTTGGTGATGATAAACCCCTTTAGCTTTTTCTTGATGGGAACCCAATTTAAGTTTTAACCTAAACATTTTAATAAAATCTACAAAATATATCACAGCATTTTCATGAAAATTATAAAAACGTATTTACAACTAATATCAAGTAAATGTATTAGGTGGGCGGTAAAATATACATTAAATTATGTGAAGGAACAACCATCTAAAATGATCTGTAATTATATTTTTTCATGATATGTATCTTCAAAAGAGGGAGTCTGAAAAGTACAACTTAAATTCTCCTCTCATTTTATCCCAAAACAGGCTTTGGGATCCTTGAAGAATTTTTGCCTTGCTTTTTGTAAAAAATTCTTTTACTTCGAGTAAAAATGTATCATTTGAAAGTGAAGTTTCTTTTTTTAATATGTATTTTTAAATATTGAAATACATGTCAGTGTTAATTTACCCATTCACTATTTCATGAGATCTCTAAATATGCCCTTAATTGTCTCACCTGAACATGTCTTTGAGGGATATACGTAATTTCAGAATACTGTGGATTTATAAACACAAAACCTCTTGATGAAATATGGAGTCCAGCTGTCCTGTGAAACAGTTTGAAACAAAACAGCATAGTTTTCAGTTAAGGACCAAAGAGCTCTTTTATTTTTCAAAGGAAAAATAGCTCTGTATTAAGCCCTCCTTGGCATGACAGAAACATTCAATGAATGTAATTTATTCTGTGAACCTAGCCAAAGCCTGTAAAGCTCCTATACCTTCTAAATATATAATCTGTATTATATATGACAGTAATTTGCCATCAACATTTTATTTTTCCTAGATTTATAATTATTCTTCCCATGATTATTGTTAGCTTATCTTAACTAAGTGTGATGCAGACACCACACCACAATAAGACTCTGGGTTGTTCATAAACTCCAAAGACTTCACTGTGAGTCCTTTATTCCTTCTCCAGAAGAAATCTGTTTATCAGTGTTTTTAAAGAAAAAACAAATTTAGTAAAAATATACTGTTAATTACTGTCTCTTTTTAAAATAGTATTCTACATCCAAATTGTCAAGTAATTTGTTAAATTTCAGTTTGTGAGAATTTGTCACATGAAGGGTATATTTACCCCGTCCTCTAATAATGTGGACTATTTTATAGGCATTTTAATTTTTAATAGAGGCTTATCTCAGGTAAAAATGTACAGTTCCAATAATATTATTTCAATGTTCCCGCATAAACTATTTGCCGCTTTTTTCCTTTTTTTTTTTAAATCCTTACCCAAGGATATGTTTTTATTGATTTTAGAGAGAGAGGAAAGGGTAGGGGGGAGAGAGAGAGAGAGAGAGAGAGAGAGAGAGAGAGAGAAAGAGAGAGAGAGAGAGAGAGAAACATTGATGTGTCAGAAAATCATCCATCGATTGCCTCCCATATGCACCCTGACTGGGGATTGAATCTGCAACCTGACCTGGAACTGAACCCGCAACCTTTTGGTGTACAGGACAATGATCCAGCCAAACTGTTTGCTTCTAATAAAGCTTTAGTTAATATTTTATTACACTGATCTTCCTCATATGATGTTTTGAACCCATGTTTTCCGTACATGCTCTTCCCTTTACCTAGAATAACATTCCTTTCTTTCTCTCCCTAGGTCGCTAAAGCTCTATTCAAAAATCAACTTTTAATGATGCTTTCCCTGGACCCACTACTCCTGCACTTCTTCTATAAAGTGTATACACTTTTATTACCATACATATATACATGTTCCTATACACTCATCGCATCACTTAGATGTCAGTTGTTTAGCTGACTTTGATATTCTCAAAGTTATATTATTCATGTTTAAATTCTCACTATCTAGCCCAGTTCCTGGAACAAAGTAGTTACTCGACAAATATTTATTAGAAAATATTACTTTAAAGGTTTATCTTCCTAAACTGGAAATCTGATCTGAAACTGGTAACCTCACAGAGCCCCTTAGCATGGCATATAAAGCTCTTTCTCACCTGGCACACACGTCTGCCCTCTACGTTAGAGTAATAGGAGCCATCATGCAGTTTCCTATTTGCTGGACTCTTTAATCGCTTCATGTTTTTGCTTTTGTTGTTTTCACTGCAAACCCATCTCTTCCCATACTGATCTATCAAATGTCTAAACAACTTTAAGGAATTAATGTAACTGTCACCACCTCCTTGAATCCTTCCTAGTTCATTCTCCTTTATTTCACGCTGTATCCAATACAAGCCTCTATCATAGCACCTGCGACACCTTGTCACTCTCATTGCCTATATCTCTGTGTCCCCTGAGAGCACTCTGAGGACAGGAACCAGAAAAAATTTCTGTATTCTTAGCATCAAATGCAGCATCCAGGACAGAAGAGGGGTTCAATAAACATCAGTACAATGAACAAGTTTTGAATTACAAACAGTAAATTTTATCATTATTTTAAAGAGCTATAGTCCACTTTTCTGAATCTAAAGGACAACACAGAATTTTGAAAAGCACCTTGAAAAATAATCTAACATGCAAGGGAATATAGCAAATATAGAATATACTCTACTTCAATACTACTGAAAATTAAATTCCAATGCAACTTTCTTAGTTAAAATTACAAAACATCTAAGTAGCTCTAGTGTTCAGGGAAGCAATTAAATTGCTGTTAAGAGCATAATAAATATCACTTTGCTTTGCTAAACATCACAACAAACTTTTAGTCTAGTGGTTCTTTACCCTGACTATATAGACAAATAACTGGGTAAGCATTTAAAAAATTCTGATACCTGTGTCATCTCAGGTCAATGAAATGAGATTCTATGATGGTGGGGCCCAGACAATGCTATTTTCAAAAATTTATCTTTATTTTTGAAAGTATTACAGATGTCCCCGTTTCCCCCACCACTGACCCCCTCCACAAAGGGCCCCCCACCCAGGCCTACCGCACTATTGTCTGTGTCCATGGGTTATGCATATATGCATATAAATTCTTTGGTTAATCTCTCCCCTGCCAGTCTGAGATTTGTCAGTCTGTTCTATGTTTCTATGTCTCTGGATCTATTTTCGGTGATCTCACTTATATGTAAAATATAATGAACAAAATAAACTGATGAACAAAATGGTATTTTTTAATACTCTCTAAGTGATCTAATTTTTTTCTCCTGTGAAATCATAGGATGTAGAATAATAATAGGATGTATATTCCAATGCTACCTATGGCACAGAACACTGAGAAAATTTTGGTCTCTTTCAGTAGAGGTTCCTTATCCGTTTTGTCCTTAAATGCTGGTGGTCCCAATGATTCCCTCCATTTCTATTCTCAAAATCCAAAAACAGGGTCTTGTAAATACACAGAACCCTGGCTTCACAACTGAGATCGTAAATCCTTTCGAGCCCTAAATTTTACATTCATTATTTTAAAGGAGAGAGAAAAGGTGAGATTTCCAGGGTTTGGTCTCTTTCCTTCCTTTCAGAGATAAGGCTCAAGTCTACTGTCACTTATAAGCTCTTCGAGAAGACCTAGAATTCTGTACTCTATATTTTGATACCAGTGCTTAGCCAATTCAAAGATATTATTTTGTTTCATTTAATTATCTTGTGTCTGCAAACTTGAGGATTTATCCTCTCTCCTTTACCTCAGAGGCTGTGCTGATGCTCACGATGAACTTGTCTGCTGGATATATGTTTATGAGACATACACCTTTGGCACTTAGAATTTACTATCTGTGATCCCAAATAGTCCTAAGCAACCCCAAAGGTCCATAATATGAAGCAATTTTAAATTTTGATAAGGCATTTGAAGACCATGGCTCTGAGGTAAGTTTTGAGAGGGGGCCTCCCAAAATGCCTAACACCACTGCAGCAAACCTTGGTTATTTTCCACTCACCACTCACTGTCTCATGTGCTGTCATTCTTAGGATGTATTCCAACGCTACTCATACAGAACATTGAGAAGATCTTAGGCTATAATCTTCATGAAAATAAAGTATTTAAAATATCATGACTATACTAATGCAGATGTTTATGCTAATGGACAGAATGCCTAGGGAGAGTACTGAAGTCAAAGAAAGGGAAAACCACCAAGCACAGTGCTACATACACTGCACCCCCTAACTCTCTAAGAAACACAGAATAATAGAGCTAGTTACCTACCTCCACCGTGTCTTACTACTTGGGAAGAGAGGGACGATCACTCAGATGCTACTTGTTTAATGTCGGCCTTGGCCCTCCGGCCTGCATAAGCTCTGTAAGGGCAGGGACTACGTTTTATTTACTCCTGAGTCACCAGCACTTGGGACAGGGCTTGGCTCTTCATACATTCTCAATAAATATTTTCCAAGTGAGTGAGTAAATGTCAGAGAAGTTACAAAAGCAATTGAGTACCAAGAGAAGTGATGGAAATTTACTCTTCTTTATTCATTTAAAGTTTTCCAGAATTGAAAAATGCTTATATAGCTTCTGAATACCCTAACTTCTCCATAATGTTATAATAAAATTGTTCTTTATTTCTATGCTTTTGTTTCTGTTAATTTTAGAAAAAGCCATGGGATAAAGATTAACTTCATGTTACTTTATACTTATTTCCCTTCAAATAAAACATTTAGAAAGAAGAAGCCTAAAAAGGAGCCAGGTGGCCAAAATTTATAAATTATTTACCTATGAAATAGTCTTGCCTCCAATGTTAAACCCAAATCTAATCCAGTATCTTAGAACAGCAGTGGTTTGCAACTCTGGTTGTACTTTAGAACTTAACTTGACAGTATCTTTTGAAAAGAAACATTAATGAGAATGTAGAACTTAAAAGACAAATGGGTCATGTCAGAAGAACACAAGAATATAATTAATTAGACAAATATAGGAGAATATCAGCATCAAAAAGAAAAATAAATGTAAGTGACAGAAAATACTGAATACAGGCATTTCTTCTGTAAAACAGAAACAGAACACTACACAGTTCTGCAATAACACATTAAAAATAACTGGCCTTATGGAAAGAATAAGGTTGGGAGCTAACAACTCAAAACCTATTTGACTTTTTACTAGAACACTAATAAGAACAATAATAATTCTAATAAAATTTCAACCCAAATAAAAATATTTATTAAATTCCTATTAAGAGATATTACAATAACTTTACAACAACAAAGGAAAAGCCATTTGAGGGTTGAGGCTGCTGAGGTTGGGGCTTGCCACACAGGCAAGGACCAACTGCACACACACCTCCAAGTCGCAGTTCAACCGAGCCAGAGGAACGCAAGGTGAAAGAATATTATGTACAAGGAGAGAGCGCCATCTTTTGGTTGCTTGTAGTAATTGCCTGAATTAGTGTATTTTGCATTGGCTGTTGCCACTTTTTAAGAAACATTAACCTCCAGGAAAAATAAGCTATGAATCAAAGTGACTTCTTTGTTATGCTGACATCATCACCTTATTTATGCATCTTGTCTGAGCTAATTTACATTACAGAAGATATTATATATAAAAAGTTCATAACATTCTCAAAAATAAAAGCAAAATGAAATCTTCATCTCTTTGGTAACTAAGAGATAGGCATAGGCATCTTATTCTGAAAATGAGTAATATCCTGTAAGAACTATAATGCTAATCACCGAACAGCCCTAACTGATGAGGAAAAGCCCCTTCCTTCTTTGTAGATGATTCCGGCCAATAACTGTGGAAGGAAGAGCATGGCTGTGGACAACGGGTGATTGCGGGGGAGGGTGTGCGGGGATGAACGGTGATGGAAGGAGACCTGACTCAGGGTGCTGAACACACAGTACAGTGTACCCACGACGCGCTGTGGAATTGGGCAGCTGAAACCTGGGCGATTTTGTTAACCAGTGTCACCCCAATAAATTCAATAAAAAAGGGGGGGAGAAAATATCTTGTTGATTAAGTAAAAACTGATTTCATAATTATTTTTAAGTTAAAACAGTTTAGGCAAACTACCAAGATTATTTGCAAAAGAAAAATTAAATCATCTTCTTGATCTTTTAATTGCAAAGAAATAACCAGAAATCTCTACTGTTTGGCTCTTGAAATTTTTCTCCCGGCTTATGGAAGCAAGGGGCTACAGAAGGTGTTAATCTGTCCCTAAACAAGTGATACTCCATATGACAAACTCTCAAATATTAGAAAAAATGTAAGAAACTTTCAAAAATTAGAAAAATATAAGAAACAATATATGAACATAATTATTTTCATCAAGATACAAATTCCCAGAAAACGTTAAATTTTTATGTTCCTTAATAAAACTTTTTTACTTAAAAAATCATCTTTTATATTTAGTCTCCTTGCAAATTGCATGTTACTCACAAAAGGAACAGTAGTGACAATATAGAAGAGAAAAACATTTTAACCTAATGATTAAAATTAGTATCACTGCTAAAAGGCCAACAACAGACTTCACGGAACTCTTGATGTGATCTCCTGAGGACACACCACTTATATTGTACACCAGCCACAAACAGATAAACTCATTCTAATCACAGGGAAATACAAACAAACTAAAATCGAGGGACTTTTTGTAAAACTATAGCCTGTGTTCTTCAGAAATAGCAATCTCATGTGAGACAAACATTGAAAAACTGTTCTAAGTTAAAAGTGACTGAAGAGACTGACAACCAAATTCAAAACATGATCCTGGATTGTATCTTTAGCAGAAAAACAAAAATTGCAATAAGGGATAGTATCTGGACAACTGATGCAAATGAAATATGAGTTATAGATAAAGAGGAAAGCACTGTATCAATTTAAATTTCTTACATTGAAGCTGAACTATGGTTATATAAGAGAATATCTTTGTTACTAGGAAAGACACACTGAAGTATTAAGGAGTAAAGAGGCACCCTCTGATGCGTGCACCCTCTCAGGTGGTTTAAAAAATAATACGTTTGTATATACAGGGAGAGAGAGAATTATGACAACTGTGGGGCCAAATGCCGAAAATGGGTGAATAGGAAAAGGCATATGGAAATTATTTTGTACTATCCTTGCAACTTTTCTGAAAGTTTGAAATTATTTCAAGAAAAAATTTTAAAATCAACCTTTAAGATTAAGTAAGTATTAAATATTGAGACTTTTCACTATAAGCAATTGACAAAATCAAATTTGACAAAATGGTATGATTCGTACAAGTGCTTTTGAACAGTGACAAGTTAAGGAGCTTGTAACAGAAAGTAGGAATGTAGACCAATACACAGCTTCCTTCATTGAAAGAAGTCTTGCTAGAGAAAAGGTTTAGCTATACGAACTATGCTCAGTAATATTCTGGCACAACTTGGTGACAGACCATTTATGCACTGGCCCTGCACTTTTAGCAGCACTGGTCTTATACACCGTATTTCTACACTCACTCAACTAATCGATCAATCATTAACTAAATAAATACTTTTAAAATTATACATGTGCATTTGAAAGAATATACACCAAATTATATCAGTTAAGCCTGAGTAGCAGAAATGAAAGTCATTTTTATTTTCTTCCTATATTTTGTAATGTTTCTACAATGAGCATGGATCACTTTTATAATAAGAAAAACAGAAGTAAACTTTTGGAAAAGAGAAGTGAAAAAGAATTTAATAGCAGGCAATCAGACTTCTTGGAATTTGAATCTTATATTAAAACATGAAACTTTGTTATATTCACATAATGCCAAAATTTTTCCAAAAAAGATCTCACTTACAGCTGATCTTGAAGCTCCACAATTATATATTCTAATTGTTCCTTTTCCAATTTATGGGCCAGATCAGAATCTTCAATCCTTTGCAGTAGTAGTTTATTCTGGGAGACAGATTCGGACAGCTGGTTCTCTCGAAGTCGTAAGAGTTCTTCAAGATAACCCTGGAAATACAGATCAGCAAGTTATTGCCAACTGCAAAATTCTAACTTATATTTTGAGATAAATGCTCAGTAGCTTACATGTTATCCATATCTATATTGTAATAAAAGTATTTTAAAGTATCACTGATTAAACAGTAAAAAAATTGTTTTAATTTAATGCAAAATTTTAACATGTTCAGTAGTTAAAGCTCTTCTTTAAGGTTCATTAAAATATGTTTGTAATTTAAGGTAAAACTTAGTTAAAACTTTGTAATTTCTAAGTTCTACAACAGTGATAAAATACTCTACATGCCTCCTAGTTTCAAAATATAGACCTAATCACAGAATGACCAATTAAATAAATGCCTCCATGTGATTATTTTTTCAAAAACAGGTATTAACATTTTAGCTTTAACAAACTGGAGGGAAGCAGTAAGATGTTTTGGTTAGGCCTGCGGTTCAGGGACTGCCCAGTGTCTGGAGAGCCCAGTTCTACTAGTTATCAGCTCCGTATCCTTGGGCAATCTCAATCTCTCTGTGCCGTAGTTTCATCTTTTGAAAACGTGAGAACGGTAAGTGTGCCTGGTTGGGAAGATTAAACTATCAGCATAGGCAGAGTGCTACCTGGCACACAGTACACAACGTGTAATTCCTAGCTCCTATTATTAGGAAACACCTAATACGTAGGAGACTTCTTGGGCTGATCCTCTATTATCTTTTACTCAGTTTCTTTGTCCTTTTGCTCTGCTTTCTGAGAGACTTCACTACATTATCTTCCAAACCCTTATACTGAATTTTTGAATTCAGGAAATCTTAATTTTAATTTCCAATAGCTCATTCTATCATGTTGGCTCCTGGCTCCCTTCTCATGGCATCTCACTTTTTAGCTGCAATGTGCTTACAAATCCTCCGGGTATATGAATTAGAGTCTTTTATTCTTAAAGTATTCTTCTGTTCCATTATGCTATCCTATTCATTTGTTATTAACAAGCTGTTTTAACTATTTTAGCTTGATGATACATGTCAATAGAAGTTAGCTCTACTCAACCCTCATTAAGCGTCTTTTTCAGATTTTTTTCCTGACAATTTTCAGATTTTTTTTTCCATAATAAAATCTCAAAAATTAAAAATAAAATTTTTACGAAGTATCTTATGTATACACATAACATATAAATTATCTATAAATTATATACAAACTGTACATAAATTATATACAAATGTTTATAAACATTAGTAAGTAAATACTACTTATGTACCCACCACCTAGATGAAGTTAAACCCCTATAATGCCTTTCCCTGATCATACCCTCCTGCCTTCTCTGCCAAGGTAACAGTATCCTGAGATTTGCTCCTCTTTCCAGCTTTACCACAAATGTTGTCTTAAACAATATACTGTTTAGTTCTGCTGGGGTCTGTCCATGTTCTTTTGAAACTTGCCTTTGCATCTACAATGAGGAGTCTTACATTCAACACTGACTGGTATTCCATTGTATGAATACTGCAGTTTATTTACTCCCCTGTCAATGGCCATTTGGGTTATTTCTAGCTTTTTCTTAATATAAACAATATTACTATGAACACTCAGTATATGTTACTGATACACACATCTAAGAATTTCTAGGAACTATGACTGGAAATGGAATTGCTGGGAAACAGGCCATGCATAGCTTTACATTTACTAGATAATGCCAAATTGTTCCTGTTATTGTTTTATACTAATCACACTCCTACCTGATATTAATTCACATGGCCTTATATTGGTATTAAAATTATACTGAATTCATAAAAGTCATTGAAAAACAATCCTTTTTCTTCCTCTCATGAACAGTCAGTATAAAATAGGGATTACAGTAGTCCCCCGCTTATCCATGGTTTTCCATACTTCCAATTACCTGCTGTCAACTGTGGTCCGAAAATATTAAATGAAAAATTCCAGAAACAAACAATTCATAAATTTTAAATTGCATGCCATTCTGAGCAGGTGCTGAAATCTCTCGACAACCCGCTCTGTCCCACCTGAAATGTGAACCACTCCTTTTGTCCAGTGTACCCACACTGTAGACACTACCCTCCCGTCAGTCACTTAGCAGCCAATTTGGTTATCAGACTGACTGCTGCAGTCTGGCAGTGCTTGGGTTCACGTGACTCTTACTTTACTTAATAATGCCACATTTACTTAACTTTTACTAGAGGATATTGTTTTAATTGTTCTACTTCATTATTTGTTATTATTGTTAATCTCTTACTGTGCCTAATTTATAAATTAAATCTTCTCCTAGGTATGTATAGAAAAAAACATAGTATATATAGGGTTTGGTACTATCCACCATCTCAGGCATTCACTGGGGGTCTTGGCATGTATCCCCTGTGGATAATAAAGAACTACTGTACTGCCTTCTGAACATTTGGTGGAGTCTTCCTCCCAAACCAAACAAGTCTGGTGATTTTGGGGGGAGGAAAGGGTAGATTTTAAACTATTTATAAAATTTCTTTAATGCTTATACATCTATCAGTTTTGAGAGGTAGTATTTTATAAAAACTCTTCATCTAAGTTTTCTAAAGTATTGACATAAAATTGCTAAAATTATTCTCCTATAATTAATTATTGGGGTTATTCTGCTACATTTATAGTTATGCTATCTACTCTCTTTTAATTCTTAAAGTTGTCTATCTGTGCCTGAAAGCTTTTATGACTATAATTATTTTTGAGGAGATTTTTCTATTTCATTAGTTTTTACAAATAATCAGCTTTTGGTTTTATTAATTGTTTTTCTGTTTATTTTATTAAAA
The DNA here is from genome assembly GCF_054644295.1 of Miniopterus natalensis. Taxonomy (NCBI): domain Eukaryota; kingdom Metazoa; phylum Chordata; class Mammalia; order Chiroptera; family Miniopteridae; genus Miniopterus; species Miniopterus natalensis. The sequence continues at coordinate 55,677,800 of NC_142090.1, read as the reverse complement.
TCTGTTTTTATTTTTTCCTTCTTTGAAACTGATTTGTTTTGTTTTGTTTTGATTTTTTGTCTACTTCTTATATACTTATCTCTTTAATTTTCCTATTTTCTTTTCTAAGTTAAGTACTTTTACAAGTACTGCACAAGTTGCAATTTAAAATTGTCAGTATGGCCCGGCTGGGCGTGGCTCAGCGGTTGAGCGTCGACCTAGGATCCAGGCGATCAGGGTTTGATTCCCGGTCAGGGCACATGCCTGGTTGCCGGCTTGATCGCTGACTCTCTCATCATTGATATTCCTATCTCTCTCTCTCCCTCTCCTTTCCTCTCTCTGAAATCAATAAAGATATATTTTAAAAAATAATAATAATAATAAATAAATAAAATTGTCAGTATGCACTGTTTTCATTCTTATTTACTCATTTATTTTGACACATAATTTAGAAGTTTAATTTTATAAATTCCCATTAGTGCTCCACAGGTGGCAGTAAATATTTTGTATTGAAGCTAACTTTATTGCACTGTGATCACTATTGTATCATCTCTTTGGTATTTGTGGGAATTTGTTTTGTGACATAGTACGCTCCTTAAAAATTGGACAGCTGTCCTCTATGTGCTTGAAAAGAATGTGTCTTCTGTTAGCATTTAACAAATTTTAGATCAAGCTTACTAACTGTGCCGTTCAAGGTCACTATGTCCTCACCAATGTTTTGTTTGTTGAATTTGTAAATTATTTGAAAGATGTTAAAATTTCCTACTATAATTATGGATTTAGAAATTTCTCCTGGACAGTCTATTATGCTTTACATTTTTCATGGCAACATTGTTAAATGCATGTAAGTTCAGCACTGTTATACATTTCTGGTGAGTTGTTTCTTTTTTACAGAGATAATGTCTTTATTTAGTCTTAATAATGCTTTTTGACTTAATATCTATGTTGAATCACATTAATACAGAATCCCTTTGGTTAATGTTTGCCTACTACATCTTTATCCTCTTAGTTTAAAATGTTTGTCTTATTTTATGTATGCCTCTTACAGATAACACTTAACTAAAATTTAAGATTTAAAATAAGTTTGTCTTAACTAGCAAGTTTATCCCATTTACTTTTATGGTGACACTGACTTGAGTGGTTACATTGAACTTTCTTTCTACCACTTTAGCTGCTGGCACCATCCTTTACATCATCCTTATTTTTTCTCACTTGTTACTTTGTATTGTAACAATCAAATTTTCCTTATTTATCTTCTCACTGTCAGTTTGAAAATTAAATATTCTACTTCTTTTAACTGTAACTTTGGGAAGAGGCATGCACATTAAAATATGTGTCTACCCTTTTCACTATAAAACAAAGACCTCAAATGGCTTTCGCTTCAATCATCTTCTCTTAACGTCTTCTAATGTTGTTAGTTTTAGTCCCAGTGGTGGGCTGCAGTCAGCTTGTACAGCCCTTGAGAGCTGACTGTTAAATTTCAGAAATTTTGTATGCAGTTGTTAAACACTGCTATTATTAAAAATCAAGTTATATAGACATAGTAAGGTAAATTATATTAAAAATAAGGAAATGACCACTCAAATCTCATCACGTTCTAAGTATTTTACATTTATTGGTGCTCTTAAAGTTGTTTCCATCTATTGTATGTGTCTGACAGAAATACTATTTAACGGTGTGCTACCCATTCCCTATGCGTCTCTTCCCTATTCTGCATTCAGGGATATCACATTGGTAGCTTTAACTTGGCCATGATGGGAGTATTTACCCCAAAGAATCAGCAAATGCTACAGATCGGGGTTTCTCTATTTCCTCTGCAGAAGCCAGTTGTTAAACATATTTTAGCACAATGCCATCTCATATTGGCGATTAATATAGTTTTTGTTTCACGTAGTCAAGGTTTATTTACCAATTTCTGTGCTTAATCTGTCATTTTGCATCTCACTCCTGCCTTCTGGGTTCAGTTTCTATCCTGAATGATAGTGGGCCTAGCTGGGTCTGCTACTACCCTGTTGATACTAAAACACAGGTGCCTAAGTTAAGGGAATGGCCCATTACCTCTGGGGACGGCAGTGGCTTAACTCATGACTCACTCCTCTTATTCTCAGTCTTTCTATGTTCCTGGTTCTTAGTGAGCTCCTATTCTTTGAGAGAGCAGCTCTGCACGAAGCTCTTTTAAAAACTGTATTCTACTCAGCATTTTCATATTTTTACAATGTAAAGGCTTTCAGATTATCTTAGTCTGAAATTGTGCTGGTATGAGAAGTCTTCTTCATTAAGTTTTCTCCATATACATTATCAACATTTTTATAGCTATTATAAATGGGATATTTTTGTTTATGTTTTCTAACCAGTAGCCGCTTGTCTATATAAAATCTATTCATATTTTAAAATTTACTTTGTAAGTATTTTCCTCAGTGTATTTTTTAGTGTTTCAAACCTTCTATTGTTAATTCCATCAGGCTTTTCCTATACAGATTTTTTTTTTTTAATCCTCACCTAAGGATATTTTTTCCATTGCTTTTCAGAGAGAGAAAGACACAGACAGACAGACACATCAATGTCAGAGAGACACATCGATCAGTTGCCTCCCGCAAGCATCCTGACCGGGGCGGGACTGAGCCTGCAACTGAGGCACGTCCCCTTGGCCAGAAGAAAACCCGGGACACATCAGTCCACAGGCCGGATGCTCTAGCCACTCAGCAAACCGTCCAGGGCTTTTCCCATAAAGATTATCTATGAATAATGATAATTTGAAAGGAAAAGTAGAGGAGAAAATAGATAATACAGTAGAAAAAAAAGGTTACAACTCCTCAAGATAATGGAGTTTATTTTCCTTTCTGCTATATACTCTACTTTGCCAAGTGCAGTGCTTAACATACAAGAGCTGCTAAAATAACTGATTAAAAAAGAAAAATTGAGACATATATGGAATCTGCTGAGGCAATGACTGCTTTTCCACAAGCCAAGTAATATTTTATTGAATTAATCGTAGGAACTAAAATCTCAAACATATAAATTTAACTGCATACAGAAGAATAAATGATTTATTTTTATATTAAAACATAAAATTAGAAAAAGTTTAACAAACAAAAACCTTTCCTAAAACACTGCCTGATTTTTAATGAACAGGAGGACAATTCAAGAACAGAAAGAAAGTAGCGAGGGGCAAGTACTTTCATTCCGCTAAGAGGTCTTTTGGCAGAGACGGCCCGAAGGCAATAACTAGAACCAAATTCAGTGACTCCTGCCACTGATTAATACCTTCTGCTCCAGGGTGAGCTGGTACTTTTGTTTAACTCTCTTGCACTTGTTGAACCAACTATTCTCATCCATGATGAAAGGGGGCCCGACGTTCTCCGGGGTGCTGCTTTCACTGCCACTGCTTCCCAGCGTCCTCAGCTCCTCCTCATCACTGCTGATGCTATCAGAGCTGGGAGATTAAAATTTTAAAAAGAGTTAATAATGTGTTCCACTTTGATATTTAAGAAATAATTCTGTGTTTTCAAGCTCCTGGTGAACAAACTCTAAAATAGTTAGCACTAAATATACAATTATAATTAACAATATTATAAAGACTTTAGTATCTTAAAATACCTTTATGTATTTTTTAATTTTTCTATAATGAATATGTATGACTTTCCAAATCAATTAAATGCAGTAATTTGAGGAGGGGAAGTCTGAAATTTTCTTAAAATTAGGAACCTAACATAGTTTTTTAATACAGGTATATCTAGGTGGAAGCAATTCAACTTTTAAAATATTGGGTCAATTAGGATAGATTAAATCTTCCTAAAAAGAAAAACTCCATGGTCACACATGCTAACTGGTTCATGACTAGGTTAAACTGGTATTTCCCTTTTCATTTTAGCGTCTGTTATATAGCAAGTTGGCAGGAATCCTTTAGTACATAAAGGAGAGAAAGCTATATACACACTTTTGGATTTGTGCATCAAAGAAGGGAAATTGCATAAAAATTCATAAAAAAGTAGTAAAGCAGTTGAGGACACAGTAAAATCATTAAATTCATTCTGAAGGCACCAGCTGAGAAGGTTCCATTATTGCATCTTTTAAAAACTTTGTAATAGTTACTATAGCTTCTTACATAAGAGAGGAAGATTAGTATTCACGTTTATCTTTATACTTTAAGTCACAAAAATACCCTTTCCATCTACATGTTGATCATCGAATCCCTATCTCTGGCTGTAACCTTGCTCTTTAATGTCAGACTTGTGGCCCACTATGCACACACTAGCTCTGGGACTGTGGACACGTTACTTAACCTCTCTGTTTCAGTTTCCTCATTTGTAAAATAAGAATAGCAATGCCTACTCACTGGCTTTGGGGATTAATGAGTTAATAAAAGAAAAACACTTAGAATAACGCCTGATATATCATAAACACTCAGTAAATATTATTACTATCATTTTTACTAGTATTATTTTAAACTATTCATTATCTTCACAAATGTCGTATAATTCAACATATCCCAACACAGTATAATATTATGCCTATGCAGGACATCTTCTTGTTGTATTTCTTTTCTAGATCTAATGTATCAGAATTATCCCTTTTCCTAAGAGAACCACTTATTTCAGTCAGAAAGCTTGGTACCACAATACTCCATGCCTCCTCCTCCATCATCCAAAATACCTGCACACGTCTCACTCTGAAATAACAGTGACTTCTCTCACAAGATGATGATTATCTCGGGGGCAGGAAATGTATTCTTCTTCAGAAGTTCATGAAGTTTCTATACTCTCAACATCTATGTATCTCTAGGACTGAGGAAAGTGTCTTGCCTACATTAGGTACTTGATTGTGTGTGTGTATATATTGTATTACTTTCACTTTCTCTCTCCCTTATAGCTCTGGCCTGACCATAACATTTTAGAAGTACATAAAGATTATTATTCTATTCAGGAAATCAATAAGTGAAGGCAGACCTTCAGAAAATCTATGAATTTCACTGGGTTAATTTTTCAATGCTGATGAGATTGTGGGAAATCCATAATTCTCACACAAGACTGGTAATTGTCACAACTCTTTTATAAAAATAGACTTTAAGAACCATAAAATTGTGTTGTATTTACCTGAATAACTGTAAATTCAAAGTTGAAATTTAAAAAAATGATTTACACAAAAATATTCATTATTCTTTTCGTTATAATGGAGATAAAATAGAAAATAGGCTAAATAATGAATTATAGTTTTAAAATCTCAATGGACTATTATGGAGCTATTAAATTTATTATTATAATGACTACAGCAATAGAAATACATGCTACTTTTTAAAAACTATGTTTATGCTGAGATTACACTTATGTTAAAAGTGTATACTTATACAGGGTGTCCCCAAAAATGTATACACACTTTAACAGCTGATAACTCAATGTTGAAAATGAAATGTTTTGGGGTTTTTTTTAATATATCTTTATTGACTTCAGAGAGAGGAAAGGAGCGGGAGAGAGAGAGAGATAGAAACATCAATGATGAGAGAGCCACTGACCGAGCCCACAACCTGGGCATGTGCCCCGACCAGGAACTGAACCCCGATCGCCTGGATCCTAGGTCGACGCCCAACCGCTGAGCCACGCCCGGCTGGGCTGAAATGTATTTTAATAAACACTGCCTTTGTGAGTACTCAAAGTGTGTGTATGCATTTTTGGGACACCCTATATAAATACTAAAAATGCAACTAGAGATTATATTTATGAATGATTTCTGATATGAAATAAATGTTTCATTAAAAGTAATTTTAATCAAGATGAATATACTATACAACAAGACACTCAACAATAAATTTTGATTTCAATAACATTTCTAAATGTCAAATACCTTTGGGTAAACTTCAAATATGGTGTATAGTCTATTACAGCAGGAAAGCTCCCATCCAGTCCCTCTCCCTTTAGGCAGAAGCTAAGACAACGGACAATATATAAAATTTAAAATCAAAGTTAAGTGTTACAAACAATCTGTTAGAGACATTTGTTTCATCAAATTGCAGGTAAATTTTTTTGTTTGTAATTTAAGTGTTACTGTTACAAATAAATAACTCAATAAACAAATTCTACCTTCAATCTAAATGACAAAGAATTGTGCAAGTTAATACACTGTTATATAAATACATCATGCAAAAGTAAAATATACTGAGAAATCTTTTCAAACATTGTTTCATACTGTCTTGGTCTTTATTAAACCTTTTAAGACATAACTAGAGAATTTGCAAATGAAGACTTGTTCATATTTACATTCAAATTCTCAAGTGACACTTTGTATTCCTAAAAAGATCTGAATAATCAGAAAATGAGGGTTTCTGCCTTTGAACATGGTGCCCCAAGCAGCACAGAACCTGAGGTCCAGGCCTGCAGCCTAGTGACCGTGGCCCAGGCCCTGGAGCCTGAGGACCGGTGCTGTCCAGGTGCGCAGTGGCCCCAATATGCTCTTAGTGTGTAAATTCACAGAGAAACATGGATGGATAACAACACAAAATGGTGTCGGAACAGTGGAAATCAGCAGTTTTGCACAAGAAGCTTTGGGAGACTTTGTTTATGGTAGTCTGCCTGAAATTGGGACAAAATTAAACAAACAAGATGAGTTTGGTGCTTTGGAAAGTGTGAAAGCTGCAAGTAAACTCTCTTCTTCTCTATCAGAAGTAACTGAAATTAATGAAGCTCTTGCAGAAGATCCAGGACTTGCCAGCAAATCTTGTCATGAAGATGGCTGGCTGACCAAGATGACACTGAGTAACCCTGCAGAACTGGATGAACTATGAGTGAAGAAGCAGATGAGAGACGCCTCAAACCTATTTAGGAGTGGAAATGGAACCCCTTCCCCCATAAATAAAGTAGTATGAAACAACTTTTTTAAAAAAGAAAAGAAAATGAGGGTTTTCTAAACTATCTGAATAGGTGAAAGGACTTAGATCTTAAAACGAAAAAAAAAAATGCTAAAAATCTTCTAATGTCCAATCAATGTTTTTTGAGGCCATAGCAACAGGGGAAAGGTTAAGTGACTTGCCCAAAATCATACTCTGAGTTTCATAAAGCCAGTCAAAAACTCTAGATCTCCTAGTTCCCCAATACAGTAATCTTTGTTTTGTATAATGGTATATACAATTAAGTTTTTGCTTGTTTGTTTTTATTTGTTTTTTAATATATCTTTATTGACTTCAAAGAGAGGAAGGGAGAGGGAGAGACAGAGATAGAAACATCAGTGATGAGAGAGTCATTGATCGGCTGCCCCCTGCATGCCCCCTGACTGGGGATCGAGCCTGCAACCTGGGCATGTGCCCTGACCAGGAATCGAGCCACAATCTTCTGGATCCTAGGTCGATGCTCCATCACTGAGCCATGCCCAGCTGAGCTGTTACTTTTTTTTAAAGGTGTTTTGTTTTGAGTGGTTTTTTTGTCAATCCTCACCTGAGGATATTTTTTCCTATTGCTTTTCAGTGAGAGTGGAAGGGAGGGAAGGGGGGAGAAACAGAGAGAGAGAGAAACATCCATGTGAGAGAGACAGATCGACTGAATGATGCCTCCAGCACTTGCCCGACCGGGGGTGAGGGGTGAACCTGCACCCTTCAGTGTGCTGGCTGACACTCTAAATGCTGAGCCACACTGGCCAGGTCTAAAGGTGTTTAATTTTAAGATTACTGTTATTAGATTGAGAAGTATACAGATTGGTAGTTACAAAATAGTTGCAGGGATGTAAAGTACAGCATAGGAAATATAGTCAATAATATTATAATAACTATGCATGGTGCCAGTTGGGAACTGGAAATATTAGGGGCAACGCTTCGTAAAGTACATGACTGTCTAACCATTCTGCTGTACAACTGAAATGAATACAAAATAATATTGAATGTAGACCGTAATTTTAAATTTCAAAAAGAATTTTTTGAATAAAAATAAACATTTAAATTTTTAAAAGAAACCAATGATTACTATTACTAAAAGGAAAAAATATATCTTCCAGGAAGATAAACAAAGGAATATTTAAAAGATGTAGATTAATCTTTCAAAAAATTTATTTATGAACCTCTCCCTCCTGGTTTCTTTGGGAAGTTTGCCTGTGGAAATACTTGTTCTAATATGTTAATATCAAGGGTATGTATTTTTTCCAGACTTGAATAGAGAATCAAATTGGCAACATTTTATACGGGCTTTCCTTCATTTACAAAAACATTACTAATGTATCTTTAAGACATTTGTTTTCAGCTGATTATATACTATCAATTGGTTATAATAAATTTATAGTTCACATTCTTCTCCTAGGATTTTTTTTTAATAAAAAATAAAATTGTAAAGGATTTAGACAAAGCCATCAGCATGCCATGTAAAACGTTAACACTCTTAGAGGGATCATAAAAACAACCTTCATGTTCCATCTATCATGTTCATCCTAAACAATTAAGTTAATTAACCTAATACTCCTTTATTAAATACTAAATAAAACTATAAAAGGACAAAATATTTTGAAAAGGAAGTTATTTACTAGAAAAAGGTAACCTCAGTGAAAATAGGCATTATTTTTTAATTCAAGACCTAAAAGTAGTTTTCATTTAAATTATACTTATTTTAATAATATTCTTAGATTTTAAGTGAGATATTTAAATAAAAACATACTATTTCCTTCATTCTTATGCTTGAGTTCTTGTTAGAAATAAACTTTTTACTTTTACAGTATAATGTAAAATCTTAGATAAGTTAAATGCAAAAGATACTTTCATAAATTTAAAAAGAAATGATAATGTACATTTTTAGTACTTAAAATCTTAGTCTGGAATCAATTCATTTTGTTGATAACAAAAGTAAATATTAACAATATGTTTTATATTCTAGACACATAACACAAGAAACATCAGACACCCAAGAGATCCTGTCAGGATCTTTATCTCACTCAAGACATGAAATAATGAAAATCTTTTTGGCTTTGAATGGACTTTTAGTGTATTTCTTTTCTTTTTAAAGCAGTAGCTGAAAAATACTAAGAGAAAAAATCCAAAACCTTCCTTTGGTTGTACCAGTGTACATGATTTTTCTACTCAAGGAATGCAGTCTAAGCTTTCTTTATACTCAAATTAGACAGCAAGCCTATAAGTTAATTCCTTAAGTTTGAGACAACCTTTGAGAGCAAATGGATTTAGAAAACAGATGTCATTTGAAAGGGTACAACATGAATCAAATATCAATATTCAACTGTGTGCTTTTCTTAGAAAATTGAAAAAAAATCATAAGTAGAAACTATTATAAGGTAGAATAATTTAAAAACAGAATACATTTAGTAAGGATGAAGTACCTGAAATCAATAGCATTGAGCCCGAGCAGCATGCCAGCAAGCATATTTGCTTCCTCACCCAAGACAATTGCTCCATCTTCATAAAATCTCCTGAAAAATGAAATGGGTGAATATATAAATATTAAAAACTGACAAGTTTCACCTAGAGAAATCACTTAGAGCCCAAACTAAAATAGAAGGAATTAAATTGTATGTAGTTTGTCAAAATAAGAACAGTTGGGTCACCCAACTCTTACAGATATTTAGGAGGGGGGAAAATCACCATAACAAAACAAAAAACCTCTTAAGTGTTTCCACTTCTCTTGAAAAGAATCTCCAAAGTGACTCTCAATGAGCCTAAACTGCCTAGCATTTCCCCCCAATAGTGAAGCAATACAAATGTAATCTGAAAGGTGGCAAATTCACAATCATTTATACTGGTCTAGTTTCAAAACGATGTGGACTATTGTTCTATACATAGAACAAACACAAACATGCATTGTTTTTCTGTAAGTCCAAAGGCTATTACCTAAATTAAGAAATAGGAAGGTGTGATTATTAGTAATTTATACTAACCTTCAAAACTGCAATACTAATAGGGCAGATGGGCTACCTAAGTGGATGTATATGAAAAACAAAGTTATCATTATCTCTTGGACAAAATGTGAATATGACTATTTTTGCTAATTTTTATAAAGCCTTCTGTTTTGACTAATGTTGGTTTATAAAGTACAATTTTATTTTAAAATACTTAAATATTTAGAAAAAAAGTCATAATGTGGGCCTTAGGTATTTTTCCACAAAAGAATGTAAGATAATGAATTTACTTCTTAAAAAGTACTATGTAAAAGCTAGTTTATGTTCGGTAACCAGGGATCCTTAAATTGTTACATCTATTTATATTACATATAGACAATGAACACTAAGTTATAACATCTTATCCATTTAGTAAAAGAAATCTGTCTTGCTTTGCTTTTTTCTGTAATGATGAGTTTTTAAAGGCTGAAAAAGATTTTAATATGTTCATAATTTCACCATCAATTTTGAATAGTTCATGGTTTACCAAATACTTTTACAAACATATCATTTGATACCTGCAAAAAAAACCCACGAAATAAATGCAAAAGGAATTGTCATTGGTTTCAAATTCACCATCAAGAAAAGTTAGGTTAAAACAATTTCCCAAGCACATGTTGATAAACTGCTCAAGGAGAAAACCCAATTCTTCTTACTTTAAGCTCTATATGTTTTCTATAAAGCCATTCTATTTTTTTGTAAAACAAAAATATTTAAGGAGAATTTAACTTCTGTTATGGTTTGTACAGAATTTTAAATGGATAAAAAGTACAAAAGAAAAATAACTATTCACTCTCTAACAGATGTAAGTCTGCAAGCAAATATGGTAGGAAGCCTAGCTTGGAATAGATGTTTCCCTGGAAATATGGGAATTGCTATTATTAATTTATATAAAAGAAGAAAAACTAAAACTTTCAGCCTAACAAAGATTAGTAAAGTAAAACGAAGAAATTTCTACATATTCAATTGAGGTATTCCGCAATAGGTAAAGATATTTAGACAAATCTATATATATGAGATTTTACCCCACCCCAATGGCTAAATTGCTGTTGACAGAATATTTTATTGACTCCTGGAAGAACCATGATTCCAAAGGTGCTAGATCACCAAATTCTATAGGACTATGCTTTAGAAAAGGATTCTGGTTTTTGATACTGGGAATCACCCATTATTCCTGGTATTTCTCTATATAAGGAAAGGTCTACTATTTCCCCATCTTGAGCCCCCCATGTTTAAAAGTACATTCTAAGAATCGGATGACAACTATTCTCGCTTGCTTCTTAATGTCAACATTGTATTAAGGACTGCTGAAGAATACCAAAAATGATCACAAACTAACTGGTTTGAGAGATTTTTTTTTAAAAGTCTAAAAGTGCTTTATATGGGTATATAATATTGTTTTAATGAGTTTTTTTAGCTTTGGTTTTACTAATGATTTTTTAAGCTAACCAATGAAATGCTTACTATATGATATCAGTAATTCCACTGAAATAAAACTATACATGAAGCATAATACTGTGCAGACTTGATTTAATACAACAGTTTTTACTGTAACAGAGGGAGGGGATGACAAATGGGAGAGGAAGGGCTAGTTAAGAGAACTGTCCAAGGATTAAAGATGGTGGCAGACTTGAGTGGAAGCTACACTGACACTCCTGGGACTAAACTGGAATTACAACAAAAAAAGAGAAAAACATCCTGAATAATCAACCACAAATGAAGGCTAGCTGGAGAGCACCCTCATAACCAAGGAGGAAGAGTGGAGACCACACAGAGACTGGTAGGAACTGCGGAGGCAAGAGAGGGCTGGCTGGGCTCCCACAAGCAGCAGCTAAAGGTCTAGAGGGATATCTCAGCTGTGGGAGGTTCCCACTGAGGACTCTGGGGCCTAAACCCCAGGCTGGTTTTCCCAGCCAAGAGCACCAGAACTGAGAAAGGTGCCCACATAATATCTGGCTTTGAAAAGTAGCCGGGTTTCTGTTGGCCAGGGAGAGGTGGCTGAAAATGCAGGCACCCCCTTAAAGAGCCAACACACAAAGTTTCGTGTGCAGCCACTCACCTTGGGCTCCAGCAGAGGGAGGGTGGGGTGGACTGGAGCTGTGCTCAGAGGGCACCCCTCTGGATTCCTGTGCCAAGTCATTCCTCCATACTTTAAAAGCAGACATCTACCTTCCAAGCAGCTTTTGCCTGAGGGGGAGGCAATTGCCCCACCCTTCTGGAAAACCTCTCATCCTACCCTATGGAGCTTCTACAGCCTGAGGTTTATTAAGAGACTGATAAAAACCAGCTTCCCCACCTTGTAGAGTTTCTGCAGCCTGAGGATCATTAAGAGAACTGAATTAATCAGCCTGCAGCCAGAGGAAGACTTCAGAGTGCTTTGAGTCTTTGCCTGATCTGCTTCTGGACCTGGGCCTTGGAAAAGCAGGTTTTGGTGTGCATCTTGGTTCTGTCCAAACACACCCAGCCCCAGCAGAAGAGATCTCAAGCCAAGGGTTGCTGATAGCTCCAAACAGGGTACTCAAGTCACAAACTGCATCTGACATTGGCCTGCACCAGAGACCCTCCAAAAAGACTGAGAGTTCTAGCAGATCTACCTAATACATAGAAACAAACCCAAACAGGCAGCTAAAATGGGGAGACAAAAAAACAAGCTCCAATAAAAGAAGAGAAGTCTCCAGAAAAAGAACTACACTAAAAGGAGATAAGCAATCTAACAGATATAGAGTTCAGAATACTGATTGTAAGGATGCTCAACAGCATGAAAAATATGGAAACTATTAAAGAAATGAAGAATGATGCAGAAGAAATAAAGAATACATTGGAAGGAATAAACAGCAGATTAGAGGAAGGCGAGGATTGGATCAGCAAATTAGAATACGGGGTAGAAAAAAATCACTCAATCAGAGATCCAAAAAGAAAAAACAATTAAAAAACAGGAGGACAGTCTAAGGCAGTTGTGGGACAACATGAAATGTAACAATATTTGCATTATAGGAATTCCAGAAGAGGTCAAAAGTAAGCAGGGGTTAGAGAACCCGTTTGAAGAAATAATGGCAGATAACTTCCCTAACCTGGTGAAGGAAAAAGTCACACAAGTTCAGGAGGTATAGAGAGTCCCAAGCAAGAAGAATCCAAAGAGGCCCATGCCCAGACACATCATAATTAAAATGCCAAGAATTCAAGACAAATAGGCAATATTAAAGGCAGCTAGAGAAAAGCAATCTGTTACCTACAAAGAAGCTCCCATAAGGCTGTCAGCTGACTTCTCATCAGAAACTCTACAGGCCAGAAGGGAATGGCATAAAGTATTCAATGTAATGCAAAACAAGGATCTGAAACCAAGACTACTCTATCCAGCAAGACTATCATTCAAGATAGATGGTGAAATACAGAGCTTCCCAGACCAAAAAAATGGCTAAAGGAGTTTATCACCACCAAACCAGCACTGCAGGAAATGTTAAAGGAATTGCTGTAATTAGAAGTAGAAATAGAAAGAAAGAGAAGCATAGGCATAAAGAATTAAAATGGCAATGGATAAGTATCTATCAATAATAACCTTAAATATAAATGGATTAAATGCTCCAATAACAAGACACAGGGTGGCTGAATGGATAAGAAAACATGACCCAAATATATACTGTCTACAAAAGACCTAACTCAAAACAAAAGACTCACACAGGATGAGAATGAAGGGATGGAAAATTTTTTTCCATGCAAATGGAAATTTTTTTAAAAACCTGGGGTAGCAATACTCATATCAGACAAAATAGACTTCAAACTGAAGACCATAACGAGAGACAGGAAAGGTCAATACATAATAATAAAGGAATCAATCCTACTAGAGGATATAACCCTGATGAACATACATGCACCCAATATAGGAGCACATAAATTAAAAAACAAAACTTCTAGAGGACTTTAAGGGAGAGATCGATAGCAAGACAGTCACACTAGGGGACTTTAACACCCCACTGATTTCACTGGATAGGTCTTCCAGACATAAAATCAACAAGGAAACAGTGACCCTAAATGACATACTAGATCAGATGAATTTAATTGACATTTACAGAACATTCCACCCCAAAACTGCAGAATATACATTCTTCTCAAGTGCACATCAGTAGGTGAGTGGATAAAAAAGCTGTGGTACATTTACACCACAGAATACTATGCAGCTGTAAAAAAGAAGGATCACTTATCCTTTGGGATAGCATGGAGGGAGCTGGAGAGTATTATGCTTAGCGAAATAAATCAGTCAGAGAAAGACAAGTACTACATGATCTCACTCATATGTGGAATGTGATGAACAAAATAGATTCAGAGACACAGAAGCATAGAATGGACAACGATCTCACAGGAAAGGTGGGGGGGGAGTGGGTGGAGAGAGATTAATCAAAGAACTTATATGTCTACAGGCATAATCCATGGACACAGACATTGTTATGGGGAAGGCCTGGAAGTGGGGTAGATGTGGGGTAGAGGGGATCAATAGGGGAAAAAGGGGACATCTGTAATAATTTCAACAATAAAGACAAATATAAAAAAATTTTAAAAATTTTTAAAAAGAGAATTGTCCATTGTATGCTATACTTTTTCATTATTAGTTCTGGTTGAGAAAAAAAACTTGTGGTGATGGCCAGAGGGAAGGGGGTTGGGAGCTGGGTGGAGGTGGGCAAAGGGAGGGGGGATATAGGGACATCTGTAATAGTGTCAACAATAAAAATAAAGGGAAAAAAAACTTGCTCAGAAAATGCACTTCTAAGTTTGAGATAACATTTTAAAAATAACTTAATAGTATTTAAAAGTGTACTGAATTGATCTGAAAAAGATCATATTTTTATAATTTAGTCAGAGACAAGTCATTCATGTGTGTTAAGGAGGCAGAGGCTGGTAGGAAAAATTAAGTTTTTATTCCCTTAATCAAACTAACACATCAATAATCTTGACTGAAAATATGATTCCTGTTATCAACACTTTCAAAGACTTCAAAAGATTGTAAACTTTCAACCTCTTCATTTTATCTCAAAGAAAAATTGGAGCATTAATCAAGTTTTGCTTATATAACCAAGGTTATGTAACAAATGAACCAAAATAAAGTCTAAGATGACTAATCCAAAATTGTAAGGTATACACTAAAAAAATTCCCTTTCTTTTGTTGAAAATATTTTTTGTTCTAAAAAAAATATTTTTATATGAAGGATCTAACCAAAACACTGTACTGAATTGCAAAAACATAAATATTGAAAGTACCAAGGTGAAAAATATATATGACTTCCATTTAAAGTTTTATATAATAGACTATATCTTTAAAAAGTTTTGTATGTTAGAAGCAAATGAAAATTGTAAGGAACTATTTGATTTGACTATAAGCTGGAAGAAAAGCCTCTATTTTTTTTTAGTGGATATACTTTTTCCAATTACTTGTAAGTTGACTAGAAAAATATTAGGAATAGAAAAGTAGTTAAAATAATACCCTAATAAGAATAATACTTTTTCTCTTGTCACATATAATTTCACTTTAATTAAAATATGTCTCTATAGTGCTATCCTTAGTGTTCATTCTGTAAGACTATTTTAAGGCCTTTCAGGCACTTTAATAGAAAATATCCTTTGGATGGGATCCAAAATGAACAACCAGTATAAACTATGATGATATTGCAGAATATCATGCTTTCAAAATGTCCTTTTTTGAGAGTCAGAAGTATTCTACACACTGAGAGTTCAATATTAAAATATGAGAAAGATTATAAGAACTTTCACTATCAACATTCTTGTTCTTTTCCCCAATTTAGTTGTTATATAAGAAACTTTAAGCCCCGGCCAGTGTTGCTCAGTGGTTAGAGCATCAGCCCAAGCACTGAAGGGTCTCTGGTTTGATTCCTGGTCAAGGGCATATACCTGGGTTTCGGGTTCCCTCCTCACCCTCAGTCAGGTGAGTGTGGGGGGCAACCAGTCGATGTGTCTCACATAGTTGTTTCTTTCTCTCTCTCTCTCTCTCTCTCTCTTCCCCTCCCTCTCCCCCATCCACTCACTAAAAAAACAATGGAGAAAATATCCTCAGGTGAGGATTAAAAAAAAAAAAAGAAAAAAGAAACTTTAAGGGAGGAAATAACATTCTCCATCATGACATGCAGAACAGATTATAGCATTATAAATAAATGTTTTATTCTGTTCAAATTGAATCAGACTGAAAAACTAACCAGAAAGTAAATGTCCAAAGGTCTTGCTAAGAATGTGAGATTCATTATTTATTTTATCAACAAATACAGGGGTGGGCAAAAGCAAGTTTACAGTTGTAATACAAATAAATACGAAAGTAATTAATAAATAATGGTATAAGAATAAACTGTTTCACATACTCACAGCTGTAAACCTACTTTTGCCCACCCCTGTATATAAAACTCCTGCTATGTGGCAAGAGCTGTTTGAGGTACTAGAGTTAAAATGGTGAACATGCTAAACACAGTCCCTCTCTATGGAGCTTACATTCTAGGGGAGAGGACAGGCAACAGACAAAAGCAAAAGATATTAGAGATGATGAGTAGTATAAAGCAAAGAGGTTGTTGAGATAGAGAAAAAGTGGAGAACCCAACTTTGAAAAAGGCATGTGTAGCCTGAGACCTTAAGCACACAGAAGTCTAACTGCACAGTGCTCTGCAGGCTATATAACATTAATAATAACTGTGAACATTGACTGAGTGCCGGGCATACCTGTAAGTGCTTTACATAAATTATCTTCAACCTGACCACCCATATATTATGCTGCAGAGGGACTAAGATTCCACAGGCTAGTCAGTGGTGATACCAGGATTTGACTCCAGGAACTGTAATGAGAAACAATTTCAATGTCTTAAATGGGAATTAACATGATCCCTCTTTCCTTTAAGAAGACTGTCTGGAAGCTGGATGACTACTGGAAGGGGGCAAACTGGACGCTCAGTTGGGAAGCTAAAAGAGTGTAGGCAAGAGATAAGAGAGGCATGCACTGCTGTAGCGCTCCTGGAGATAAAGGTAAGTGGGTAGATTCAAGATAGATTTTAGAGGTAAAACTGACCGGATTTGCCAGTAAAATGATTATACAGAATGAGCAAAAAAGAGGAATCAAATATGAATTTTAGGTTCTGACTTGATCAACCATGTAGGTAAGTAGTGAAGTCATTTGCTAAGGAGGCAAACAGGGTTGGAAGGGGGCTGGGTGTGGGAAATCAAGATATCTGAACTATCTAGCTAGAGATTTAAATGTGGTGTCATGTTCCTATAGGTGGTTTTTAAAGCTATAGGGAGATGAATAAATTCTAGGAAGAGAGACAAAAAGAAAAATGAATAGAGTAAGAAGAGTAGACAGTGAAGGACAGGGCCCAGATGATACTCACACTAAGAAGTTGTGAAGAGGAAAGAAGCCTGAGACAGCAATTGTAAAGGAACAGGGCAAAGCCAAGGCATGTTATATAAGTTAAAAGCAAAGAGGTTTTTCAAGAAAGAGGAAACATTCAACTGTTTCAGCTGGACAGTAAGGTACAATCCAGACAGAGAAATGTCCATTAAATTTGGTAGCTCATAGACTATGTGCTCCTATACGGGTGGGAATGATCCAGCCCTAGGAACTGGACTGAGGATGGGGAGAGAAGAAAGGTGCTAATAAAAGGAAGAGGTGAATGGGGGCAGAATCCAGAGGAATATGGCCTCTGGTAGAAGGACAGACATTTCTTTTTTTTTTTTAAATATATCTTTATTGATTTCAGAGAGAGGAAGAGAGAGGGAGAGAGAGAGATAGAAACATCAATGATGAGAGAGTCATTGATCAACTGCAGCCCGCAACCGGGCATGTGCCTTGACCGGGAATCAAACCCTGATCGCCTAGATCCTAAGTCGATGCTCAACCGCTGAGCCACGCCCGGCCGGGCAGGACAGACATTTCAAGACAAGAAAAAAGAATGAAGAGAATACAGTTAAGGTGTAATTGGTGACAGGAATGACAGCATTCGTTTATGATAGGTTCAATTTCCTAATGTAAGGAGGTCTTATAACAAGAAATTAATAGAAATGTCTAGTTCTCTCTAATAGCAATGTTTAAAGGACACTGAATGCTTATTACTCTCAGGTCATATGTTTGTATGAAAGATGATGAAGATTCTTTTTATTATTATTATTATTATTATTATTATTATTGATTTGAGAGAGAGGAAAGGAGAAAGAGAGAAAAAGAAGTATCATTTTGTTCTACTTATTTATGCATTCATTGGTTGCTTCTTGTATGTGCCCTGACCAAAGATTGAACCCGCAACCTTGGTGTATCGTGACAACGCTCTAACTAACTGAGCTACCCAGCCAGGGCAGGAAGGTTATTCTTATCTTTAATACAAAATAATGCCAAATATATCTTGAGGCTTTCTCTTAACTTGTTTCCAGGAATATGTGGATTTACTGCTTGCATGCAAACTTAAAAGCAAGAACAAAATTCTTAAATAAAATATATTAAAAGAACATTTAGATATTTAATAAGCCCAAAACTGTTTTTATAGAAAATGCAAAAAGACAATAGTTGAGTACTCAGAACTCTTTAATACTAAATTGTTCTAGAGACAACCTTACATCTGAGATTTTATGTTTTCCCTGTGAAATAGTGGAATTCACTTTTCTTCCTCTCTTAACCTATAAAAACCTATGTTATGTGATCTCGCTTATACGTGGAATCTAAAGAACTTAATAATCTGATGAACAGAATAGATTCAATGACATGGAAGCATAGATGAGACTGATGAACGTCAGAGGGATGGAGGAGGGCGGGTGGGTGGAGGGGGAGAGAGTAACCAAAGAATTTATATGCATATATACACAACCCAAGGACATGGACAATAGTGGGGAGAGGGACTGCGGAGGGGGAAGGAACGGGAAGGAACGGGGTGGAACGGGTCATTGGGGAGAAAAAGGGACATCTGTAATATTTTAAACAAAAATTTAAAAAAAACACAAAAAAAACCCAAAAAACCTATGTTAGCTTTCTTTTTTTAGCTAACCTTTTGTATTTTTTTATTTTTCAATTACAGTTTGCATTCAATATTATTTTGTATTAGTTTCAGGTATACAGCATAGTCATCAGACAATCATATACTTTACAAAGTGGTCCCCTGATATTTCAAGTACCTAGCTGGCACTATACAAAGTCATTACAATATTAATGACTGTATTCCCACTGCTGTACTTTACATCCCTGTGACTATTTTGTGACTACCTATTTGTACTTCTTAATACCTTCACCTTTCGTACCCAGCCCACCACCCACCACCACCCTCTGGCAACCATCAGTCTGATCTCTGTATCTATGAATCTATTTCTATTTTGTCTGTTATTTTGCTCTTTAGATTCCACATATAAGTGAAATCATATGGTATTTGTCTTTCTCTGACTTATTTCACTTAGCATAATACCCTCTAGGTCCATCTATGCTATTGCAAATGGTAAAATTTATTTTATTTCATGGCAGAGTAATATTCTATTGTATGTATGTACTACCACTTTTTTATCCACTCATCTATTGATGGGCACTTGGGTTGCTCCCGTATCTTGGCTATTGCGTATAATGTTTTGATGAAACATATGGGTGCATATATTCTTTCAAATTAAGTGTTTTGGGTTTCTTCAGATATATACCCCGAAGTGGAATCACTGGGTCATAACGCAGTTCCATTTTTAATTTTTTGAGATAACGCCATACTGCTTTCCACAGAGGCTGCGCCAATCTGCATTCCCACCAACGGTGCATGAGGGTTCCGTTTTCTCCACATTCTCACCAACATATACTGTTTGTTGATTTATTAATGGTAGCTATTTTGACAGGTGTGAGATGGTATCTCATTGTGGTTCTAATTTGCATTTCTCTGATGATTAGAGATGTTGAGCATCTTTTTTATGTCTGTATGTCCTCCATGGGAAAGTGTCTATTCAGGTCTTCTGCCCATTTTTTAATTAGACTTTGTTTTTGTGGTGTTGAGTTGTATGAGTTCTTTATAAATTTTAAGTATTAAGTCCTTATTGGATGTATCATTGGCAAATATCTTCTTCCATTCTGTAGGTTGTCTTTTTGTTTTGTTGAAGGTTTCCTTTGTGGTGCAAACACTTCTTAGTTTGATGTAGTCCCATTTGTTTATTTTTGTCTTTTGTTTCCCTCGCCTGAGGAGATACAGCAGAAAATACATTGCTCAGAGAAATGTCAAAGATTTTACTGCCTATGTTTTCTTCAAGGAGTTTTATAGTTTCGAGTCTTACATTTGTCTTTAATCCACTTCGAGTTTATTCTTGGATACGGTGTAATAAGGTGGTCTAGTTTCTTTTTTCTTTGCATATATATGTCCAATTTCCCTAGCACCATTTATTGAATAGACTGTTTTTACCCCATTGTATGTTCTTTCCTCCTTTGTCACATAGTAACTGACCATATAGTTATGGGTTTATTTCTGGGCTCTCTTCTGTTCCACTGACCTGTGTGTCTGTTTTCATGCAAGTACCATGCTGGGTTTTTGTTTGTTTTTTAATCATCACCTGAGGATGTTTTTTTCCATTGCTTTCTAGAGAGAGTGGGAGGGAGGGAGGACAGGAGAGAGAGAGAGAAATATCGAAGTGAAAGAAACACATCGATTGGTTGCCTCTCGAGTGCACCTCGACAAGGAACCTGCAACCAAGGTATGTGCCCTTGACCATGGAATCAAACCTGCTACCCTTCGGTCCAAGGGCCAACACTCTAACCACTGAGCCAAGCTGGCCAGGGCAACCATGCTGTTTTAATTACTATAGCCTTGAAGTATAGTTAGCATACTTTGATAGCAGGGAGCATGATACATCCAACTTTGTTCTTTTTCAAGACTGCTGTGACTATTCAGGGTCTTTTGTGGTTCCATATAAATTTCTAAATTATCTGTTCTAGTTCTGACATTGGTATTTTTATAGGAATTACATTGAATCTATAGATTGGATACAGACATTTTATTGATTTTAATTCTTCCTATCCATGAGCAAAATACATGCTTCCATCTATTTGTATCTTCTTCAGTTTCTTTCTTTAGGATCTTATAATTTTCTGAGTACAAGGCTTTTACCTCCTTGATTAAATTTACTCATAGGTATTATATTTTTTGATGCAATTGTAACCTGACAGTTCCTTATTGGTGTATAACAATGTAACCGATTTCTGAGTATTTATTTTTTTATCCTGCTACTTTACTGAATTTCTTTATCAGTTCTAATAGTTTTTTTCAATGGACTCTTTAGGGTTCTCTATATATGGTGTCATGTCATTTGCAAATAATGACAGTTTTATTTCTTCCTTCCCAATTTGATTGCCTTTTATTTCTTCTTCTTGTCTGACTGCTGTGGCTAAGACTTCCAGTACTATGTTGAATAAGAGTGGTGAAAGTGGACATCCCTATCTTCTTCCTGATCTTAAGGAAAACACTTCTAGTTTTTCCCCATTGAGTATGATGTTGGCTGTAGGTTTGTCATATATAGCCTTTATTACATTGAGGTATGTTCCCTCTATTCCCACTTCGCTGAGAATTTTTATCATAAATGGGTGGATTTTGTGAAATGCTTTTCTGCCTCTATTGATATGATCATATAATTTTTATCTTTTATCTAGTTTATGTGGTGTATCACGTTAACTGACTTGTAAATATTGTACCAACCTTGCATTCCAGGAGTTAATCCTACTTGATCATGGTGCATCATCTTTTTAATGTATTCCTAAATTCAGTTTGCTAATATTTTGTTGAGGATATCTGCATCTATTTCATCAGAAATTTTAGCCTGTATTTTCTTTCTTTGGACTATCTTTGTACGGTTTTAGAATTAGGATAATGCTGGTCTCATAAAATAAGCTTGGGAGTCTTCTGTCTTGAATTTTTTGGAATAGTCTGAGATGAAAAGGTGTTAGTTCTTCTTTGACTGTTTGGTAAAATTCACCTGTGAAGTCATCTGGTCCAGGACTTTTATATATTGGGAGTCTTTTGATTACTGTTTGTATTTTGTTGGCTGTAATTGGTCTGTTCAGATTTTGTTTCTTCTTGATTCAGTCTTGGAAGATTTTATGTTTCAAGGAATTTATCCATTTCTTCTAGATTGCCCAATTTGTTAGCATCTAGTTATTTATAATATTTTATTATAATCCTTTGTATTTATGTGATGTCAGTTGTCACATTTCCTTTAATTTCTAATTTTATTTGTTTGGCTCCTCTCCTTTTTTTCTTGATGAGTCTCGTTAAAGGTTTATCCATTTTTTTATCTTTACAAAAAACAGTTCTTGATTTGATTAAAATTTTGTATTTTTTTTTTTAGACTAAATAAATTTATTTCTACTCTGACCCATTTTGTTTCCTTCCTTCTACTCACTTTGGATTTTGTTTGTTGTTCTTTTTCAAGTTCTTTGAGGTGTAAGGTTAGATTGTATATTTGCAATTCTTCCTATTCAGGTAGGCCTAAGAATTTCCCTCTTAGGAAAGCTGTCACTGATTTGGGGATGTGTTTTCATTTTCATTTGTCTCAAAGTATCTTTTGATTTCTTCCTTTATTTCATTATTAACCCATTTACTGTTCAGTAAATTTTTAGCCTCCATGTGTTTGTGTATTTTCCAGGTTTTTTTCCTTGTGATTTCTAGTTTTTATACTATTGTGGTTGGAGAAGATGACTGATATTTCAGTCTTCTTAAACTTACTGAGATTTGTTTTGTGGCCTAACATATGGCCTATCCTGGAAAATGTTCCATGTGCACTTGAAGGAATATATATTCTGCTGCTTTGAGGTGAAATGCTCTGAAGATATCAATTAAATCCATCTGATCTAGTGTGTCATTTATGGCTGCTGCTTCCTTGTTGATTTTCTGTCCGGAAGATCTATTCAGTAATGGTGATGGGATATTAAAACCCACTACAATGACTGGATTACTATCAATCTCTTCCTTTATGTCCATCAATATCTGCTCAATATATTTAGGTGCTCCTATATTGGGTGCATAAATTTTTACAAGGATTATATCTTCTTGTTGGATTGATCCCTTTATCATTATGTAATGTCATTTTTTATCTCTTATTATAGCCTTTATTTTAAAGTCTCCTTTGTCTGATATAAGTATTGCTACCCCAGCTTTCTTTTACATTTCCATTTGCATGAAATATCTTTTTCTATCCCTTTACTTTCACTTTGTGTGTGTCTTTTGATCTGAAGTGGGTCTCTTGTAGATAGCATACATATGGGTTTTGTTTTTTTATCCATTCATCTACTTTATGTCTTCTGTTTGGAGCATTTAAGTCATTTACATTTAAAGCGATTATTAATAGGTATGTATTTATTACTGTTTTATTCTTTATAACTATGTTCCTTGGTTTTTAAATTTCTTCTTCTTCTTAAAGAAGACCCTTCAACATTTCTTGTAATACAGGTTTGATGGTAATGAACTCCTTTAGCTGTTTCTTGTTTTGGAAATTCTTTACTTCTCCTTCAATTATGAATGATAGCCTTGCTGAGTAAAGTAGTCTTGGTTATAGGTCCTTGCTTTTTATCACTTCGGTATTTTGTGCCAATCTCTTCTGGTCTGAAATATTTCTGTTGAGGTATCATCTGACAGCGTTATGGGAGCTCCTTTGTAGGTGACTGTCTTTTTCCTGCTGCTTTTAAGTTCCTCTCTTTATCTTTAACCTTTGCTATTTCGTGTCTTGGTGTGGGCCTCTTTGGGTTTATCTTGTTTGGGACATTCTGTGGTGCCTGGACTTGTGTCTGTTTTTACTTCACCATGGTGGAGAAGTTTTCAGTCATTTCTTCAAATACATTCTCAATCCCTTGCTCTTTCCTCCTTCTGGGACCTCTACGATGTGGATGTTGTTATGCTTGATGTTGTCCCAGAGGCTCCTTAAACTATCTTTGTTTTTAAAAATTTTTTTCTTTTTGCTGCTCTGTAAGGGTATTTTCTGCTATTTTGTCTTCCAAATTGCTAATTTGATTCTCTTCTTCATCTAATCTGCTATTAATTCCTTATAATGCACTCTTCATTTCAGATACTGTTATTTATTTCTGACTGGCTCTTTTTCATATTTTCTATCTCCATTTTTATGTTTCCTATCTCTTTGTTGAAGTATTCACTAAGCTCATCTACTCTTCCACAAAGTTCACTGAGGATCCTTATAACCAGTGTTTTGAACTCTGCATTTGCCTCTATTTCATTTAGTTCTTTTTCTGGGGATTTCTCCTGTTCTTTCATTTGGAGTATGTTTCTTTGTCTCCCCATTTTGGCTGCCTCTCTGTATTTGTTTCTGTGTATTAGGTAGATGTGCTTTGTCTCCCAGTTTTGGTAGAGTGGCCTTTTTATTAAGTGTCCTGTGAGTCTCTGTGGTGCAGTCACCATGATCACCTGAGCTAGGTGCTCTAGGAGTGTCCATTGTATGAGTTATCTAGCCCTCCTGTTGTAATTTAGTCTTGATTGCTGTTGGCCTGTTCATAGGTGAGGCTGGCCCTCAGGCTTGCTGATTGTGAGGATTGACCCCAACCACAGTGTAAAAGCTGCTGTGCCAGGGCTAACCCACACAGCACAATTGGCCCTAGCAGGGTCTGGTGCCTGCTCGGATCTCTTTGGGTATGGCACTTGTGGAGCTAATCATATTGTACTTTGCTGTGATCTGAAGGACAGCCACTGGGTAAGCTGGTTCTGGGGCCTCTTGGGAGGGACTCCAGTGCAGGTCAATGTCAGACACTCCCTGTAACCACTTCTGGGCTAGCTGTTAGGAAGTACAAAGCAATCCACAGTAGATGGCTGCCTCTGCTGGGCATGCATGCACAGAGAGGAGTCAAGCTGCATAGTGAGGTTTCCACCAGTAACGAGCCTGAGACAGGTCAGCAAAAGTCCCAAGGCACCCCCAAATTTGTCCTCATTTGCCACCTGCCTGTTAGGCTCAGCCACCGAAAGAGCCTCTGGTGGTACACAAGTAGCCTGAGGCAGGTTTTGAATCACCAGCTAGGGGCAAGTGGTATTCACTAGGTTGATTAGTTATCATTCTTACCCCATATATAATTCAATAAGCCTTAAAATTTTTAATAGCTTTATTAAGATATAGTTTGCATAATTTATCACTTAAAATATAATTCAGTGGTTTCCAATATATTCACACATATTTTCATTACCCCAAAAAGATACCATGCACCCATTAGCACTCACCCTATTCCCTCCAAAACCTCTCACCCCACCTAGCCCTGCCCACACAACCAGTGACCTACTTTCTGTCTATATAGATTTACTTATTCTGAAAATTTCATATAAATGAAATCATATACTATCTGGTCTTTTGTGACTGGCTCTTTGACAATGTAATGTTTTCAAAATTCATGTTGTAGCATGTACTTCATTTCTTTAAAAAAAATTTTTTTACAAGCATTTTATTTAAACAAGATATGTGACTTGAAGAAAAACTATCCAGGATTCATTTCTTTTATTTATCCCTACTTAAAGACAGGTTGCTCTACATATAACAGCTACATACAAGAAAGTTATAGCCTGGCTGGGCATGGCTCAGCAGTTGAGCATCGACCTAGGATCCAGGAGATTGCAGTTTGATTTCTGGTCAGAGCACATGCTGGGGTTATCGGCTCGATCCCCGTTCGGGGGCCTGCAGGAGGCAGCCAATCAATGATGACTCTCTCATCATTGTTTCAACTCTCTCCCTCTCCCTTCCTCTCTCTGAAATCAATAAAGATATATATTTTTTTAAAAAGTTATAAAACTGTCTTTGGTTTTACAATGATAAATGAAAAACATTAAAATTCTCCAATCAAACAAGGTATGAGAAGATTTATATGTTTTTGTTTTTTTTATTAAATAGTAAAAGCAAAATAGCCTACTGGAATATAAAGGTAAAAGCTAAGCCCAGCTGGTGTGGCTCAGTGGTCAAGCATTAGCCTATGATCTATGAGATCTCGGTTTGATTACCAGTCAGGGCAAATGCCCAGGCTTCGGGCTTCATCCCCAGTGCGGGGCATGCAGGAGGCAGCCAATCAATTACTCTCTCATCATTGGTGTTTCTATCTCTCTCTCCCTCTCCCTCCCTCTCTTTGAAGTCAATAAAAACATATATTTAAAAAAAAGATAAAAGTGAGTATGAGCACAAAGAAAAGGAGTATTTTCACTGATCTGGTATTTTTCCCATCTCTTCTTCATTTGATGTACAATACAGAAGTGGGGGTCAATGGGGGAAAAAGGGGACATCTGTAATATTTTGAATAAAAAAAAAGTGGGGGAAGGAAAAAATGAAAGAATAAAGGAAATTATACTCTAGTAGTCAGATGTCGTAGAGCCAAATTGCAGTTTTCTAACTGAGAATGTCTTCTTGGTCTGTAGGACCAGAGTTCTGGAATAAAGTAGCATGTTCCCTTTGTAGTAGACATCTGCTGTCTGCTGCTAGAACACATCAATTTTATTTTCACCCTCTATTTCCAACTGTGCAGGTGTGTCTGTTTCACTGATTGACGGCCTTTCAAATGAGAATATGATCTGCCCTGTTGACACACCCTGGAGTTCACAACAGGCTTTCATTAATAGACTAAGTCTTATAATGCACCACAGAATCATCCTGCTCCACCACCTTCAAATTAACATGACCTTTGTTCTCAGTCTTGACTCTTTCCTTGGGCTTTCAACAGCCATGGCAAGCTCTGGAGTATCAGCTGCCATTTCACAAAAGAGGTAACAGATCCGCACCTAATGACTACACAATTACCAAGAGTGGTTAAAAAAAAAAAAAAGCACTTCATTTCTTTTTATGGTTGAAAAACATTCCACTGCATGGAATATACATTTTGTTTATTCACTTGTCAGTTGATGGACATTTGGGTTGTTTACACTTTTGGCTATTTTGAATAATGCCGCTACAAACATTTACGTACACATTATTTCTTCGTGTGTAAATATGTTTTCAATTCTCTTGGTGATCTCTCTCTCACTCTCTCTCTTTGTAATGTAATGGGTCATATGGTAATTCTTTATTTAAGCTTTTGAGAAATTGCCTTTTTCAAAGGGGCTGCATCATTTTGCTTTTCCACCATCAATGTATGAGGGTTCCAATTTTTCCACATCCTTACCAACACTTATTATGTATTATTTTTTTTTTTAGAGAGAGAGAGAAGGGGAGAGAGAAAAACTGATCAGCTGCCTTCTGTACACATCCTAACTGGGGATCGAACCTGTAACCTTTTATTGTACGGGCTGACACTCCAATCAACTGAGCCAGGGCATTATGTGTTCTTTTGACTGTAGCCATCATAGTGGGCGTGCAGTAATATCTCATTGTGGTTTTGATTTGCAATTCACTGACGGCTAAAGATGCTGAGCATCTTTGATGTGTTTATTGGTCATTTGCATGTGTTTGGGAAAATGCCTATTCAGATTCTTTGCCCAATTTAATGTTTTCTTTTGATTACTAAGTTGTAAGAATTCTTCATATACATGTAGATACAAATCCATTATCAAATACATGCCTTGCAAAAATTTTCTCCCATTCTGTGGTCATCTCATTTTCTTGATGATATTCTTCAAAACACAAAGTTTTAAATAATGATTGTATCCAATTTATCTATGTTTTTTCTTTTGTGGTTCATGCATTTAGTATCATATCTAGGAAACTACTGCCTAATCCAAGGTCGTGACAATTAACATATATGTTTTTCTTGTAAGAGTTTTTTACACATAAACCTGATCCATTTTGAGTTAATTTTTGTATATGCTGTGAGGCACACCTTTAGATGTTTACTTTTTCATCTTAATAATGTAAAACTTTTTAAACAGATTCAGATTTCAAAAGTCTTTCTTAGCTCTTGAAAGATGTGGTAATTTATCACTATTATATCTTTCTATAATTGAGAAAAGTGTTTATCAACTATTTTTTTTCACAAGGGGAAAGAGAGAAAGAGAGAGAGAAAAACATCGATGTGAGAGAGACACACATTCATTGGTTGCCTCCTGCATGTGCTCAGTAATTTTTTTTTTTTTTAAATTTTTTAAAAATATATCTTTATTGATTTCAGAGAGAGGAGAGGAGGGGGAGAGAGAGAGACAGAAACATCAATGATGAGAGAGTCATTGATCAGCTGCCTAGCCCACAACCCGGGCATGTGCCCTGGCCGGGAATTGAACCCCGATCTCCTGGATCCTAGGTTGATGCTCAACCGCTGAGCCACATCTGCCCAGGCTTTTTAAAATTTTTTAAATCATTTTTATTTTTCAATTACAGTTGACATATCATATTAGTTTTAGGTGTACACCCGTGATTAGACATTATATAACTTACTGATTATCCCGATAAATCTCATACCCATCCGGCCCCATACACAGTTATTAGAATATTATTGACAGTATTCCTTATGCTGTACTTTACATCCCCATGACTATTCTGTAACAACCAATCTGTACTTCTTATTCCTCCTTCACCTTTTTCACTCATCCTCCCAACCAGCCTCCTACCTGGCAATCGTCAAAATGTTTTCTGTATCTATGAGTCTATGTTCTGTTTTTTTGCTTATTTTGTTTTTTAGATTCAATTGTTGATGACATGCATTTATTGGCATTTCATTGTTCATATTTTTTGTGGGTTTTTTTCTTCTTCTTCTTAAAGAAGATCCTTTAACATTTCATGTAATACTCATTTGGTGGTGAATTCCTTCAGCTTTTCCTTGTCTGAGAAGCTCTTTATATGTCCTTCGATTCTAAATGATAGCTTTGCTGGGTAGAGTAATCTTGGTTATAGGTCCTTGCTTTTCAACACTTTGAATATTTCTTGCCAATCCCTTCTGGCCTGCAAAGTTTTTGTTGAGAAATCAGCTGACACTGTTATGGGAGCTCCCTTATAGGTAATTAGCCGCTTTTCTCTTTCTGCTCTTATGAGTCTCTCTTTGTCTTTAACCTTTTGCATTTTAAAAAATGTTTTTATTTTATTATTTTATTATTATTTTTTTAATCCTCACCTTGGGATATTTTTTCCATTGCTTTTCAGAGAGAGTGGAAGGGGGAGAGAGCGAGAGAAACATTGACGTAAGAGAGACACATCCATTGGTTGCCTCCCGCGTGTGCTTCAACCAAGGCCAGGGATCCAGCCTGCAA
This sequence comes from Miniopterus natalensis, assembly GCF_054644295.1. Classification (NCBI taxonomy): domain Eukaryota; kingdom Metazoa; phylum Chordata; class Mammalia; order Chiroptera; family Miniopteridae; genus Miniopterus; species Miniopterus natalensis. Next base: position 55,648,845 of record NC_142090.1, on the reverse strand, counting down.
CCAAGGTACATGCCTTTGACAGGAACCAAACCCAGGAACCTTCAGTCCATAGGCTGATGCTCTAACCACTGAGCAAAAACTGCTAGGGCTGTTTTTATTGATTTTAGAGACAGAAGGAAGGGAGAAGGAAAGAGAAAGAAATATTGATGTGAAAGAGAAGCATTAATCAGTTGCCTCCCACATGCACCCCAACCAGGAATCAAATCCAGCACCTGGGTATGTGCTCTGACTGGGAATCAAACCAGCAACCTTCCAGTGCATGGTATGATGCTCAACCAACTGAGCCACACTGGCCAGGGCAACCTTTTGCATTTTAAATATGATGTGTCTTGGTGTAAGCGTCTTTGAGTTCATCTTGTTTGGGACTCTCTGAGCTTCCTGGACTTGAATGTCTATTTCCATCACCAGGTTAGTGAAGTTTTCTGTCATTATTTTTGCAAATAGGTTTTCAGTATCTTTCTCTCCCTCTTCTCCTTCTGGCAATCCCATGAAGCAAATGTTAGTGTGCTTGAAGTTATCCCAAAGGCTACTTACATTATCTTCATTTTTTTGAATTGTTTTATCTTTTTGCTGTTCTGATTGGGTATTTTTTGTTTCCTTATATTCCAAATCACTGATTTGATTCTCAGCTTCATCTACTCTACTGTTGATTCCCTGGGAATTATTCTTCATTTCAGTTAGTGTATCCTTCATTTCTAACTGCCTTTTTTTTTTATAGTTTCCATGTCCTTATTTATGCTGTTGAAGTTCTAAGTTTAACTACTTTTCCCTTAAATTCTCTGAGCATCCTTATAACCAGTATTTTGCACTCTGCATCTAGTAGATTGCTTGTCTCCATTTAGTTTAGTTCTTTTTCTGGAATTTTGTTCTGTTTCAGTTGGGTCATGTTTTTTTGTCTCATTTTGGCAGCCTCCCTGTGTTTGTTTCTGTGTATTAGGCAGAGCTGCTACATCTGCTGGGATTGGAAGAGTGGCCTAATGTAGTAGGTGCCCTACAGCATCCAGTGGCACAGCCTCCCTGATCACCAGAGCTGGGCACTCCAGGTGCGCCCCCCCAGGTGGTCTATGTACATCCTCCTCTTGTAGTTGAGCTGTGAATGTTTTTGGCACATCAATGGGAGGGATTTACCATCAGGCCAATCTGCTGCAATGACTGGCTATGACCACCAACCACCATGGAGAATCAGCTGTGCAAATCCTGTCCCACAGAGCAGGACTTACTTCAGTGGGGCTCTGGTGCCCACTAAGTCTGCCCCTTGACTGTGTCACCGAGGAGGTGGTTGGGTGGTGCTTCAATGTGGTCTGAAGCTGTCCACTGGGTGTGTTGGCCTTGAGGTCTACCAAGAGGCGCATGCTAAGGTTAGCTGCCACCTGTGTTCTGTCCAGGGTCAAGCAGCTTGAGGTACAAAGTGATCTGAAGATGGCTGCTACTTGTGCTGGGCTTGGAGGTGCACAGGAAGGGCCAAGCTTCCAACCACAGTCAGTTACTGCTACTGCTGGGCTTGAAACCACTTAAACAGAGGTAGAGGGCAAGCTGAAACCAGATGCTGCTTGTTTGAGAGATTTTAGGAAAGTCTGAAGCTTGAATCAAGGTAGGTCATTTGCATGGAAAAGCCACTGGAAACAGCTTAGATGGACCCGCAAGTTTAGAGGGGGTGGGTCTAAGGGAATCACTAGGGCTGGGCAAACAGTGATAGCCAGGTTGATGGAGACTCAGATATGGCACCTGCCTACTAGCTCTGTGGGGGGAGGGCTCATTAAAGGAACAATGGCCTCTGCCTTCACTTTTGTCTGGGAGAAGGCTGTCCTCCCCTCACCTCTCATCCTGATGCCAGACAATTCAGTTCCTCCCCTTATGTCCCTGGTGCCTTTCAAGCTGCTGCCCCAGTCCTGAAGCTCAGAGGAAATGAGTTAAAGTAAGTCCCTGTGTGGGCCCTTTAAGAACTGCCTGGGACTCCAGCAGCCCCCTCTCTCACTCAACCTCAATCCCTGCTAGCTTTTACAGCCAGAAATTATGGGGACTTCTCCTCCCAGCACTGGAACCCTGGGCCTAGGGGCCTGATGTGGGACTGATGCCCCTTGCTTCCTAGGAGGGATCTCCAAAATGGAAATATCCCTCCTGATCTTTATCTGCCACATTTGAGTGTGGAACCAGCCCATTCTGTATCTTCACCCCTCCTCCTACCAGTCTCAATGTGGCTTCTTCTTTAAATCCCAAGTTGTAGTACTTTTATTCAGCTAGATTTCAGGTGGAGTTTTGTTGTTGTTTTTTTGGTTAATCCCCACCCAAGGATATTTTTTCCATTGATTTTTAGAGAGAGTGGAAGGGAGGGAAAGGGAGAAAGAGAAAGAAACATCAATGTGAGAGAGACACATCAATTGGTTGCCTCCTGCATGTGTCCAATAGGGCCGGGGATTGAACCTGCAACCAGGTATATGCCCTTGACTGGGAATCAAACCCGAAACCCTTCAGTCCACAGGCTGACGCTCTAACCACTGAGCAAAACTAGCCAGGGCTAGATTTCAAGTGGTTCTTAATGACGGTTGTTGTGTAGTTTAGTTGTAATTTTAATATGGCTGCAGGATGATGAGAGTATTGTTTACCCACACACTGCTATCTTGACCAGAAGTCCAGCTTGGTAATTTTTAAAAGTTTTATCTTACACTGTACTCCTCTTACTCCTACTATAATATTGAGAAAATTAACATTTCTTCTGAACACAACTGTTGTCATTATAAATTAAGTTACTGTGGTACAATTACAAAGTAATAAACAGGCCTCTATAAAGTTAATTGGTCTCTATATTTTCTGTATTTGTTATTTTAAATTCTTATCAGAATATTTTCAATCTTGTTTCAAATGTTACATTTGTATTTTTTAGCTTAACTTTTCTAATTATTTTTCAGTCTGTGGGTGGGGGAAAATTAAAACTTTGAGCAAATTATTTCAGCTTCTATCTTGCTTCTCTATTTCTAGGTCTTCCCAGTAACCTATTAAAACAATTCCCCCCCTCCTTTTTTTTTTTTTAGCTTGGATTCTAATATTGACTGTGTCTATTTCCCAACTCTGACTATTTCCTAATAACATATCAATCCCTATATCATAAAACTCTTCAAGGATTTTTCTCAATTGCTTACCAAGACATCCTCCACCTTAGCAAAAAGATCACACGAGTTTCTCTAATATTTTAGAGCCATCGTCATTTACTCCAAAATGAGGATTTACTATATTTCTGTACCCAATCTTATCCTTGGATTTTCACTGATTAGTACTTCAAGCTGGCCTGTGTTAGCTCATGTAGCTCCTCCTTCTCTACTGGGGTAAAAACTTGTATCACCATTGTAAAGAATGTCATTACTCTTTATCTGTGTAGAGTGGAACAAGAAGAAATCACTTGATTCAGATACTGTCAAGATTTCTAAAGGATTAGAGAACATTTATCATTTCTACAGCACTTATGTCAGGAAGTATCCAGACAAAAGGTAAGATATAACTATTTTTTTTAATAGTTTGCTTGCATTTTACAAATCTAACCTTCCAAATAGGTATGTTTGAAATAATTCCCTCCTTAGTTCCTTTCTTGAGAATTACAGAGCCATTATATTCACATTGAAATACTACGTGTATGTATTGGTTTATGTGTATGAACATATACTAAGCCATGTTTCTGTTTGAATATATGTTTATATATTGTTGCAAGAATATTTTTACTCATGAATATTTTTAGAGCTGAATCATTTCCTTTTTATAAAAAAACATACCACACACCTAACAACTAAGAACAAGTAAAAAAGCATTTCCCTTTAAATATTTAAACTACTAATTCTAAAAACAGTCTATTCAAGAATTATTTCTACCCCATCTGACTGCCTAAACTAAGAAATAAGACTAACAACTTAAAGATATTATTAATGCTTTAATTTCTACTTAGAAAAGACTATCATAACTTTAATGTAATCTTGTTATTGCATAGGAGAGGATTACTTTGTAAACTTGGTTTTTATTTCATTAATTTAGGATTTTTAGGTTTGATCTATAATTTTCTGATACTATTTTTATTTTCAAAGCCTTAGGATCCTCAGCACTAGTATCTTTCATAATTAAATTTACCAGTAATGATAAATAAAAGAAACAAATGTTTTATGTCATAAAATCCATTGGAGTATCATATTACTTTAAAGAATTCAATAAATATATATCAGATTTACTTTATGCAAATAGTTCTTTTAGTTAAAGCTCTTTATATCCTGGTCAAATTTATAATCATGATAGTATTTATCTCCCACATGAAAAAGTTACGATTTTATTACCTAACAACATAGAGATACCTAAGTAAAAATACTGTAATTTGTACCAGCTAGCAGCTAACAGAATTTTTATAATAAATGCCTGGACTTTTTCCTAATCCTAAAATATCAAATACTGCATCAGGACATGAAAATTAAGATTCTAGATATATGATTTCTTTATATTTGTCCCTAATTTTCTCTATCAAAACTGATTTAGAGCTGTGTCACTCTTTTCTTTTCTTTCAGAAATATGGTTAATGAGGTTGAAATAAGTATGGCAATTTAAAAGTGTGTAAGGCAGTGTGCCTGACAGAACTTTCTATAATGAAGCAATGTTCTATTATCTGTGTTGTCTAATTTGGTAGCCATAAGCCACATATAGCCATTGAACACCTGAAATGTTCAATACAACAACTGAAGAACTACATGAATAATTGTATAAATCTTAATTTTAATTTACATAGTAGCATGTGATTAGTGGTTACTGTACGGAACAGTACACATCTACAGTATTGAAATTATTGAATATTTTCATTTACAAATACTTTGGAAAAGGAGAAAAGTGGTTCCTTTAACAAAAGCTATAAACATACATTAGTAGACTAGAGCTTGATAGGAATGACTCTTGCCCTAATATGAACCCCTTTTTTTACTACCATAAAAATTAATAAAGTCCTGTTTTACACATGGTGCAGTATATCATCTCTTAAGTGTATACAACCCAAGGAAAACACTTTGGCACAGACTGCCCTAAAAAGACAATGAAGCAATCATTAATTATAAATATATATGTGAATTATATATTTATAATAATTAAATAAATATAAATATATATGTGAATTAAAGAAGTGAATGGTCCATTTATATTCTTTATAAGCAAAGAAATAAATGTTGTAGTGAGGAAAGAAAAAGAATGCTGTTAGGAATTTTGTGTACTTTTCTTCAAATTGGCCAGGGAAAAGTCTATGCAAACAATGAAACTGCAAGTGTTGAAAAAGTGAGAATTAGAAATAATTTAAAAAGAGATATTCCAAGCATAATGTTAAGCCTGAAAAGATAAACCAAGGCAGATATATGTTCAGATGGCAAACTGCAGTTTCCTAAGGAGACAGTGAATTTACCTGAGTAGTATGAAAAGAAGGAAATAATGAGGACTTTAGAAACGAATGAGTCTTCGTTCTATCCTTATTTCTAAGACTTTAGGTGACTCTTTTAAGTATATACATAAAAATTAAAAGGACTTTTAAACCTGGTTGTTTTGAAGTCTCTCAGAGCTGTAGAGATGTATTCAGATAAGTGTTTTTCCATGAGTGCTACTCTGATCCAGGCTCTACCCTGAAAGGAAGAAGAAAGAATCAAATATGAGAAAAATTGAAAATTAAAAGATATTTTGCTCAATTCATCATCAACAATATAAGCATTTTAATATGTAAAGAACAACTCATTCAAAATATACATTTGATAAAGACTAGAAAATTTTAAGTAAATAATAGGTAAATTTTGATTATACATAGTATGCATTTTGTTTCCCTGAAGGCATAGGGTTAAGCATGTCAGATTAACTCTATCTTCTGAAGAAACAGAACCACAAATATTGAGTTACTTGGACAGAGACTTCTTTTGAATCAAAGAATGTAATCAGAAGACCTAACTCTACTTCTACGCCAAAATCAATATGCTAAATAAAATGAATCCCCTTAAAAAACATGAGGAACAGAGCCATTCTTTTTAATAAAAATGACTCTCATAAGACTTATTTAAAAAATTTCTCACCTTTTCTTCCAGGAGGGTTTAGACAACTAATAATGAACCAAATTTCATTATTTATCATGCATCCAAATCATGAGTTTCTGCCCATAACATTCTAAAAAACTGTTACCAAATATTTAGATCAGAAAGAACAATCACACAACAAAAATATCCCAGAAGCATGTTCTAGCACAAAATCACAGAAATAGACAATTCTGACTAAATGTGAATAATCTACTTTTACTTAGAAAAGGGGTAACATAACTCAATAGTTGGGACTAATTAATTTTTTTATAATCCAAAATATTTCTTCTGGACTTTTTGTTTAGAATGAAAGAATATAAGAGATTATATTTGTAGTGAGAATTTTAAAATTCAATTACTTTCATTTTCACTCAACCCTTTCACAAAACTCCAAAAAGTCCAGTAAGATTGACTATGTAGAAAATCAAAACAGTGCAATGACAGTTGAGAATAAAGGTGACACTAATCAGTGTACATGATGGTTGACTACCAGTGTGGAGAAAAAAAAAGCATTCTTTAGAAATGACTCCAACTCTAATAAATTCACCAAACTCTTGCATAGGAAGGATCAAAACAGAGTCAGATCTCGACAGTGATAAAACCGGCCAGAAGCAGCTGTGTTGTTGGGAAATAAAGGAATGATATGGGTGTGGCTAGCTTGTCAGTCAATCTGCCCACCAAGCTCAAAACCCCTTTTAACTTGCCCAGGGCTAGCTCCACTGTTCTCACTGAGTAAGCCTAGGGGAGCCTACAATTAGCTGTGGCAGAACAGAACAGAGAAAAGAGGCAAGCCTCTGGTTAGCAGTTTCAAGATTCTTGAAATTTCATTTAAAAGACACAGAGACTAGCAGTGGTAGCTTGAATCAAAAGGCCAGGATTTCACCAAAACAGAAGCAGGAAAAAGTTGCTCTCCAGAGAAGTTAGACACAGGAGACTGTGCTACTGCTAGATAAGAAATGTGAGGAAAGTCCTGCTTCCTTATTTTTTAATTTCAGTCCATGCAAAACTGGGCTACACCTAGTTTCCTGTCCTTCGATGTCTGTAGAATTCTCTGTCATATTGTGATAATAAATTGTGATCTTTTTAAAAATATTTTTTATTGATTTTCAGAGAGAGAGGGAGGGAAAGGAAGAGAGCAAGAAAGAAACTTCGATGTGAGAGTGAAACACCGATTGGCTGCCTCCTGCATGCCCCCTACTGAAGATTGAACTAGAAACCTGAGCAAATGATCAGGAATCAAACCGGCAACTTTATGGTGCACGGGAGGATGCCCAACCAACTGAGCCACAGCAGCCAGGGCTAAATTGTGATGATTTTAAGTTTCTTTTCTTTCAACAAAAGAATTTTTACTAGTATAGAAGATAAACAGATCATTTATAAAGGTTTTGGGGCCATGGAATGAGAAAGTAGGTTTAATTTAAACTGATAAATTTCAGAATTTACCAGTCAGATAATGGTGACCCACCAGTTTTTTGTTGTTTTGTTTTTTTCCTAGAGACACAAATCTTAATTCGTCTGTCTGCCACTGAAGGCTTTTGGGGGAAAAAAATTAAAAGTAGTTAAAACTTTGTGTGTGTGTGAAAAAGGTGAAGGGATTAAGAAGCACAAATTGGTAGCTACGAAACAGTCACAGGGTATAAAGTATAGCATAGAAAATATAGTCAATAACATTCTAATAATTATGTCTGGTACCAGATGGATATAGACTTATTGGGGTGATCACTTTATAACTTACATAAATCACTGGGTTGTACACCCAAAACTAATAAAATAGTGTAGGTCAACTGTAAAAAAAAAAAAAAAAAGTCCCATGGTTCTGGGGAAACTGATGGTTGATTACCCTAATATAAATCAAAGGAGTAAAAAATGTGGGCTCAAAGAGTATAAATATCTTTAACTTGAGAATATTAAGGCCAAATCATTTTTCCAAATTGCTTTCTACAAATTTACAGATGATAGGGTTCTGACATGCTACCCCAAAATATGGATCTTAGACTGAAGGAGTTTGAGGTCACTCTGGTCTACCCCCGGCCCCATCCTTGTTTCCTCAAAGCAAGAGAGAATGTCCCATGTGAAAGGTAACCTCCCTGTACCAGGGGAACGGGAGGCATCCTTATCACCAGGGTCAGAGAATATAGGGCCAAAAAGGCTGCATAAACAAGCCTTGTTACTTCCTCGCCATTTACTACCCCTTAGCCCAAACCCCTCTGCCTTTTTATTCCTTCACAAATTTATGTTTCTTTGTCTAAAAGTATAAAGCTTCCTGCTCTGGTCACTTCTTTGAGGCCCATATTTTTGTGGTGTAGTCAACACTTTTTAAGAACATAATAATATATATGTTTTGCTCTGTTTTAAGAGCTTTAGATACACATTAAAATATTTAATCCTCCCAAGAACTGTGAGTTAGGTGCAATACTATCCCTACTTTACTACATGAGGAAACAAAACACAGGCACCACTCGAAAACAGGAAACTTATCCCACAACCACCAAACTGACCAATCCAATTGAAGTAATACTCATATACTCTACCCTTCTTCCTATTTCAGAGGATGAACTGTAATCATTTAAGAGAGTGAAAGTACAAATCACAGAGTGGGCAAAGATATATGAGTTATATCTATTTGACAGAAGAGTCTCATTCACAAAATACAAAGAATTCTTAGAAATCCGTAAGAAAAAGAACACTCAATTTAAAAATGAAACTGCAAAGGGAAGATTTTTAACTACGGATTTAATTTCTTTAGCAGGTATCAGAATATTCAAGTGTTTTCTTTCTGTGTTAGTTTTGTAAGTGATAATTTTTAAAAGAATTTCCCCATTTCATCAAAATTTTCAAATTTATAGGTGTGAAGTTATTCATATTTTCTTTTAGAATTTATAATGTCTGTAGGGTCTCTGGGGTTGGACTCTTCTTCATTCCTGATACTGGTAAGTTATAATCTCTCTCTTTCTTCTTAGTCTTGCTAAAAGCTTCTCAATTGTATTAATTTTTTTATAAAAGCACCAACTTTTGGTTTTGTTGATTTTCTCCCAGTGTACATTTGTTTCAATTTAATTGAATTTTTGCTCTTATTTCTTTCCTTCTTCCTTGAGTTTATTACATTTTAAAAACAGTTTCTTGAGATGAAAGCTATGATCACTGATTTTCAGCCTTTATTCTTTTTTTAAAAATACATAAAAGCCTATTTAAGCATACCTATTGTCCTTTAAGTGCAAGTTTTTACGTGTTGTATTTTCACTATCATTACTTTCCAAATATTTTTTCTTTTCCTTTTCATTTTTAATCCTCACCTGAGGATATTTTTTCTATTGCTTTTCAGAGAGAGTGGAAGGGAGAGAAACATCAATGTGAGAGAGACACATCAATTAGCAGCCTCCTGCACTCGCCTTGACAGGGGCAGAGCCTGCAACCAAGGTACCTGCCCTTGATCAGGAACAGAACCCAGACCTGTTAGTCCGAGGGAGGGCCTATGCTCTAACCACTGAGAAAACTGGCTAGGGCTATTTTTTAATTGTAATTTTTTCTTTCATCCATGAAATTGAGTCCTTCTAGTGAACCATTTTTTAGTTATCTTTTTGTTATTAATTCTAGCTTAATTCTACTGTCATTAGAAAATAGTTTATATGATTTTAATCCTCTGAAATTCACTAAGATGAATTATAACTTAACAAATGATCAATTTTTGTATAAGTTCTATTATGTGTTTGGTAAAAATGAATATTCTGCATTTTTCTATTTTGATTTTCTTATAGATTCCAGTTCTCTCAATATTATTCCTATTTGCATTTTCTTGACCCTATTATAATTACTTAAAATTCCATCATCTGCATCTCCCATAGGCCTGTTTGTTGTTCCAGAAATTTATGCATTCATTGGTTGATTCTTGTATGTGCCCTGATCAGGGATTGAACCTGCAACCTTGGCATATCAGGGCAATGCTCTAACCAGCTGAGTTAACCAGCCAGGCCTTCCCATAGGTCTGTTTCAGTTGTCTTTTTTATATTTCTTGGTTTTGGTCACTTAATATTATTTTCTGATATGCCTGGTGATTTTTGATTGAATACTAGATGATGTATATGAAAATTTGTAGCAGCTTTAATGCTACCTTTATTTTTCTTCTGGTAGGCAGACAATGAACTTGAAAATCTGCATGCACCATTTAAGGGTACCACTTTTAGACCTTTTTTGGGCTGGTTTTATCTGAGTTTCCCTTACTCCTTTTTGGGGGTCTCAAATAAAAGTCTGGAGTGTTTATAGGGCCCCTCCAATTTGATTAACCTTGAATTCTAATGTCTGTCTCTCCAGAACAAGGCTGAAATCTTTGATGGGCTTTTTTAGCCTCCTACCTGCTGCTTTCAGCTTGATTTATCAGACCTTGGCTCTGTGCTTCAGATGACTAAGAGCTGGCAAACACCTTAAAGGAAAATTGCATGTATAACTTCAGGTACATTTGTTTGCAGTTTTCTCCTCTCCATTAAGTCCTGGCTTCACTGGCAGTTCCAAGCTCCAGCTTGTTTCACTAGCCCAGTAAACCAGAACAACCATCCCCAACCCGCTGCACGCTCTGCATAGTCTCTATACCTATGAGGTGAACAGACAAGCGTCCTTAGGCTAAAAGCCAAGATGAATGTAGGGCTCACTTCATATACCATCCTCCTTCTCTCCAGGACTGTGGCCACTCAAGTTCTCATGCCTTGATTGTTCTCATGTCTTAAATTGGTTGCTTTATGCATTTTATTCAACCTTTACTGGTGTTCTTGGCAGAAGAGTTCCTCTTATACAAGCTATTTTGTTTTCACCGGGAACAGAAACTGATTCATTTCTTACCTCCAAGATCATTTTTTTAGACTCCAATTAAACCCTTCTAACTTGACTTACTGCTCCTACCCCTCCTTTCTATGTATTCACCATACTGTAACCAGTTGATCATTTAAAAATGTAATCAGATTACACTACTTTATTGCTTTTAAAAAGAAAAAGAAACCCTCAAGTAGCTCCCTATTGCTCTGAGAATGATATTCAAACTCTTAATCATGACCATATCGTCTATTCTACACCTTGCCTTCCTCAGCTTAACATCTGCACAGCATATTTCTTCCCATAATTCAAATCCTGACTCAAATATTGCCTCACAGAATCCTTCCCTATCTTTTCCACCACTCTTATCACTTTCTAACTCCCCCGAGATATTATGTATATATTTATTTGTTTGTTGTATTACTAAAATATAATGTGTGTAATGCTTGTTCTTTGCCATCTTTTTCACCACTACCACTGTATCCTCAGCATTTACAACAGTCTTCTGGCACATAGTAGGCACCTAGTATATATTTGTTAAATAAGTGAATAAAACTAAAGGAGATAAATAATTTGTTCATAGCTACTAGGCACTGGAGCCACCAGTTAGAAGTAGAGAAAAGAAATGATATGAAAAACAGAGTATTTTAGAAAGATTCATATACAGTTAGTATTTAAAATAGATAGAGTGTAAAACAAATGGGCAGAATCAGAATATGTCTGGTTTCTCCTGGGAAACTGTTTCTATTTTTAAAGCTCCCCAAGTATTTCTGACATTATTCCAGATTTGGGACCATCACAATAAAAAAATGGGGATACGAAATTGCAAGTGGTGGTTAAAAAGGGAGATATATTTGTGAGTCAGTAACAGAAAATAATTATAAAAATGGCCTCTTTGCAATACTATGTCTTACTGTAAAGTTACAGTATTTGATAACTCCGGTATATCTGTGATTAATACCCGCTTTGCCTCTGCCTCTTTCAGTAGAACATTTGGCTAACCTGCCTTTGGGACAGAGTAGTGACAAGACCAGCTTCTGAGCAATGGACAAAGCAAAGAAGAAGAGGAGACAAACTAGGAAGGGTTAGGGACACATGTCATGAGAATGGATTAAGGACCACATCCACACTTCTGACATGGTATATGTGCTCAATAAAAATGTATCAGATGGAGGGATGCATGGATATACATGGCATCTATAACCACATAACAAACTTCTCATACTATATTACATTAAATCCATTGGTCTGCCTTGCACTTTGAATGGATCTTGTACCCATGCATGACTTTAGGATTCCATGCAGCGGTCATTTGGAAAATATGAATTATGTGGGTCTACCAAATGTTGACACATTTCATTAAACAATTAAAAATACATTTGTCAACATCAATGTTATCAGAAAAGTCTTTAAGTACTGGGAAGCTATGAAGATTAAGATGGTGAATACAAGTTTTCAAAAATTCCAATTTTTACACAAAAGCTTTAATTTTACTATTGGCAATAAATTCTGTCAGCTGTTTTCCTTGAAGTAATAGGCTCACTTTGTTCATTTTTATTCAGGAAATATCTACCAAATGTCTAAGTTAAAAAATGATAGTTCCTACATTTTCCTTCAAATAAAAATAGCATTTCGTGACAAAAGTGTCTAGTTCAGCTTACAATGTAAACAACTGCATGAACACTTTCCCTTGACACAACTGTCATATTTCAATATGCTGCAGAAATGCTTTACGCATACTTCCCACTTTGTCACTCAGGATACGAAAAAGATACTCAAAGGTTGAGATTTAATAAAATTAATAATGTTTCCTACACCATCACTGACATTCTTAAGTGAAAGCGTCTTTTTTTTAGACTGAGCTGATGGTGAGAAAGAACTCAATGATGACTAGTATAGTTTGATACATTGTCTTAGTTTGTGCTAAGGCACCAGCAATTTTACCCACCATTGCTTCTGCACCAGCAGTGAAGATGTCAACACAGTGCAAAAGGCAAATAACATTATGCTATTACATGAAAATAGTTTTGACATTATGGAACCCCAGGGTTCTGTAGGAACCCTGAGAGTCACTGGTTTAGGTAATTCAAGAAATATCAAAAATCCACAGAATAGGGTACATTTCATTGTTCTTCTCAGTAGTGACTAGCTTCATACCTTCCTGCCATTCGTAAAGCAACAGTGAAGATTCATACAATAAAAAAGGAAACAAGCCTCTGAAAGATGTTAAATTTGGTCAAATGCTTAATTCCAACAAATAAAAGTATTTTATATGGCAAGGAGCTCAAAGTTTTCTAACTGGGTCAAGACTGCTTAGGATTATACACATTGCATATTATTATTTACGTCTTACCTTAGCTCTAGAGGAACTGACATTTTCCATATTTTCAATGCTGCAGATACAATTCTGTGAAACTTTCCGGCAAGCCACTCTGATATAGTCCCAGAAGCTACGAGGACTTTCATAACCAAACCAGGTTACTTGACCTTCAGGAGACAAATTGTAATACAAAATAAAAGAAAACTAGACTAGAAAAGTCAAAATACAAGAACAATAAAACTCTGAAAAATATAAGGTAGTGTGGTGTGCTTTAATGGAAAGGACACTGATCTCAATGTCAAAAAGCCTTAAATTTAGTCCCGGTCTACCTTTACCTAGGTGTGTTACTTTGGGCAATTTATTTAATGAATCTGAATCACAGTTTTCTCAACAATAACATCAAACTAAATGAAGTAACAGGGTCTCTACACTAAAAAATCCCCTGCAGTTTAATATCCCATTATCCTAACATAGTCTTTTATATATCACACAGATAATTTTCCCAGTGGTTCTAGTTAAGCATTAATGTAATGTCACCAGTTGTATCCGAAAGCTTTCTCTACTCAGAAAAACAGAAAATAAAAACATAACCCCTTTTCTCCTCTTCATAGGGCTACTTCAAAGAAAGGAAAGAAATATGTGTGGTCTATCCTATAAGTAAATACAATCAATCAGAATCCTACACTCACTATTCATTCATAATCTTCTACCCGCCCATTCTCATCTATACAGCCATGAAGCTCCCGTGTAACTATGAATCATCTGCTCTCTTCTGCTCGCCAACCCATGAAAAGTCCTTCAGGGGTTTACCATTCTAATCTTTCAGATTTGCATAACTATGTGTCTGTTGATGAACAACTATTCTTTTCTATGTATCTTATATTAGTATTAATATTTCTATGCAGGACTTCAAGTAGTAGATCCATGGGAACTATTTTGTACCCTTAGTATTTTTAAATGGGATATGAGAGACATCTTAATGCTTTATTCAATTAATCTTACCTAGGCAAGTTGTTTACTCTTACTGTAGATTTATTAGCTTTTATATTTTTAAGTCTGTTTCTCTGTTTTCAATTAATTTTTTATCTCAAACCTTCCATTCCCTAGTAATAGCTTCTCTTTAAGCAATATCAAAAAGTGTCCTTGTCAGCAGGCACCATTTTAGGAGTTATGTCTGAAATGGTATTTGAGTGATTTCTAACCATAGCAGCCCATAAAAATACCTGGGCTTCTCTATAAAAATACTCATGCCTGGCCTCCACCAAAACTAAATAATCAGAATCTTTTAGGTGCAGGTCCAGGCATTGGTATTTTTTAAAAGATCCCCCTGGTATTTCTAATAATATACTTATGGTTAATCAACCAATAGACAGTGTACATATTGTGATAAGTAACTCCTATCATCACCCAGGATATTTTAAAGGCCGCCTCTTCGAGTAAGCCATGTGGGATCTCTACAGTGAGGCAGTCCCTCCCTATGTGCTGGCATAGCACCCTCTGCTCACTTATCCTTATAATTACCTGTTCACTTGATCATCTCACATATCAGGTGATAAAACTGCTAAGGCAAGGATTGTGTCTTATTTCTCTTTAAATTGATCCCTAGCACTTGACAGTGCTTGGCTCACAGTAGGCATTCAATAAATACATATTAAACAAATCAACTGGTAAATCAGCACAACGCAGATTATCTTAATTGCAATGCATATAAAAATTTGAATTTTAAAAATCTAATTAGTATATTTTTATAGTAACAGTTCAATGACAATCTGGTATCAAGATGTCTCCATGCTAGATTATAAATACTAAATATTCTAAACAAATATAGTTACATATATATATAAATAAAACAGAAAAGCATCTATAAATCTTTACTCAAACATATAACTCAAATGTCTTTAAAAGTCAAATATTACTATCAACAAACAGAAATCTGTAAGAATACTGTATTTATAATCTCTCATCTTCCTCCCGATCTCTCCCTATCACTATCCTTTGCTTCCTCTCTTTTTAAGTGAAAAAAGTTCCTGGGCCCTGGCCGGTGTGGCTAAGTGGTTAGAGCATCAGCCTATACACCAAAGGGTCCTGGTTCAATTCCCAGTCAAGGGCAAGTACCTAGGTTGCAGGTTCAATCCCCGCCAGAGTCAGGGTGCGTGCAGGAGGCAACCAATCAGTGTGTCTCTCTCACATCGATGTTTCTCTCTCTCTCTCCCTTTCTCCCCCTCCCTTCCACTCTCTCTAAAAATCAATGGAAAAAATATCCTTGGGTGAGTATTAACAACAATAAAAAAAGTTCCTAGAATAGTATTTCAATATAGTTTGTCTTTAGGGCAATTTTCATCTCATCAATTTGTTAGCCATTTGGAGAGAAGGCAGGGTGCCTAGTAGTTAGGAATATGGGTTTTGAGTCAGATCACTTTCTAGCTATATGATCATGAGTAAATGACTTCACTCTATAAGTATTTCTTCTATAAATTAACAATAACTCTGGTACCTACATGATAACACTTGTAGTTCAGATGAGATAGTGTGTGTGCAGCAATTAGTATACAGTCTAGTAGAGATGTTAACAGTTACTACTATTATTATTACTACTATCATACAAATAGTTAAGGGACCCAAGCTCCCCTTGTACCACAAAGTGGGAAAGAGATGCAAAATAAAAGTTTTTCCCATAACTTGCTTAGAATCTAGAAAAAATTTTTATTTACTCCCTACTCCAACCTTTTCCCATATAGACCATTCTAAATTTGTCTCCCTAAAATGTGTCTAGTCTCAACTAATTTTCTTTGCCTTCTATTAATTGAGATCACTGCATAATTTTAAAAAGAGAGGTATAGCTGCCAGACTTCCCTCAACAGATGGAATACTAAACACTGGCAGGGATCTTAAAATAGGGAGAATCTCAAGGTTTCCTTGGTGACTTTATTTTAAACCTCATGAGTCTGACATGGCTGAGAAAAAATAGGAAAGCAGAGCTGTCAAAAACCAAAAGAATATAATGCAGTCCCATTTTAGAGGATAGGAAACAAAGACAAAGAAAACCTAAAAATCTGGGACTAGGTTAAGCAGAGACGGAATGGGCACTAAATCCTTAGGACTCCTGCTATGGGTAGGATATTTGATCTACAAGACTTTTACCCAAGAGATAATGACAAGATTTCCCAGATTACAAACTGAGAAACTAAACAATTAATAGAATGACATAATACCATAACTTGCAGGGTTCTTAAAAACTACCAGTACCTTCATAATACACTATCTACTCAACCAACTAGGTGTGAGGATCACTTGGCTTGCTTCTGCCTTCCCTCTTCTTCCATGTGTATCATTTCCAAAGTGAAGTTCTTAAATCAAGACACTGAATTGTTGCTACATTCACAAGATTGGCTTTGATTAGGACAAGGTGGATTCCCGTTAGAACCTCCAACTAACTCTCATGTAAATTGTCTTCATATCCTAAAATTTTATTTATATAATTAAATAATTTCTGCATCTATGAAAAGGGTTGAATTTAATTAAAAATAATAAAATTGTTCACCCTGGCTGGTACAGCTCAGTTGGTTGGGCACTGTCCCACACACTGAAAGGCTGACGGTTCAGTTCCCAGCCAGGGCACATGCCCAGGTTGCAGGCTCGATGCCAGGTGGGGGCATGCAGGAGGCAGCTGCTCAATGTTTCACTTTCACATCGACATTTTTCTCTCTCTCCCTCCCTCTCCCTTCTTCTCTCTCTCTAAAAAAATAAATAAATAAAATAAAAAAGTATTTAAAAAAATAATAGAAGTGTTCAATTGGTTATTTGAAATATTATTACCTGAACATCACTTTTACTTAAACACAGATTAACTGCTAGCAAAAAACTGTACTTACTCTGTAACCAGTATTCAACAGGAAAATTAAAAAAACAAAACTACATGCTGTTCATGCCTTTAACAACAACTACTGAAGTAATAGATAATCACTTCCACAACACTCCCATTTCCTTTAAAAATAACCACAGAAGCAATCCCACTACAAGAAACTAACTAATCTGTGTCTTGAAGAAATTTTATTCCAGAGAAGAAATATGCTGTCATTAACAATTCTCTTTTTAAAGTTCTGATGAATATAGATGTATAATATGCTTTCAAATTATATATATTCTTCGAAGTTGACTTTTTACCAATGGCAAAGTTAAATAAGCTTTTGAAACTTATTCCCATTCCTTTAAGCCAACTCTAATTTGCTTTCGGCACCGAAACAAGTGGTAAAAAGTCTGCTAGACTAAAAGGTTATCTGCAATTAACCAGCAATGTGATATCTTTCCTACTAAACTGCCTCATTTTTAGCACACAAAAATAGCATCTGATTTCTAGACTCAAATACATTTCTAAAATTACTCTTCTGCATTATTTAAATCAAATATCTATTCCCGTCATGCAATATGTTTGTATTTTGCTTATGTCTTATTTTATGGCCAGAATGAAACCTTCTAAGAACAAGAACTAAAATTTCTAAAGTGATTCTCTAATAACGTCGTAGCTAATGACACATAATCTTTTGATAATATAATATAAAATATAAATGATCTATTAAGTGACTCCTTTCTCCATCCCTTATTGGTGCTTAACTATGTTAAGAGTGAATGAAAAAATTGGTCTCACAAGCTGGTTCTGTTAGCATTACATCACCTAAATGGCAATATCAGAGACTCCTGCCTTGTAGCTGCTATTCATCTACACAGTAATAAACACAGTCAAACCAAACTTTAATAAATCATTCTGATATCACTGCAAATGTTTTCAGACACTTAAAGAGAACTGTGGACTTATTATTGGCAATATAGTAATATTTCAATATTAAACTTTTCATTTTAAAATTTGTAGCAGCATTCCCAAGTTTCTTACTGCTAATGTATAAAATCATTTTAGTATTTTCCACTATCTTTTTACTAAACAGAGAAAATTCCCATTTCTGTAAGAGGTTAGAATCTCTTCCTTTTTTAAACAGGTAGTATTATTATTTGACATTCATATTTATTAGACCACTCAGCTCTGAAGGTAAGATTATGACCTTGAATACTATTCTAAATAAAATATAATATTAATGTTCTAAAAAAGATAACAAATTTAAACACTTTAAAGATAACTTTATACTTAAAATTGAATCTTAAGAACTCTGAATTTGGATTAGATATTGCTAGTTCTGTATAACTTATAGGATGCTTCGAGGAAATCATTTAGCAAATATGAATCACAGTTACTAATCTATAAAATACTATTCCTTATTACAATAATTAATGTCCTGTTCACCGGTAAGAAATTTATCCCAAATATCTAAAACAAATATCTAAATTATGTATCTATACAATAAAAATGAGTCAATTATTAATCTTCCAAAATACTGTAATACTGGCAGATTAAATTAGAGTATCGATTGGCTGAGGTCCATACAGAGAGCTACATATAAATGTGTAGACCTAAAGAAATCAAGCATAATTTATTTCAGTAGTGATTAAGACTATATATACATAGGGAACATAAACAAAAGAAATTGTTTAAAATTATTATTTGTGGGAATTAGCGTTGAGGAAATGAGGAGACTCTTTTTTCTACTTTCTATCCTTTGTCTTACTGTTAACTTTAAAACTAATGAGGCCCAGCCAGCCTGGCTCAGTGGTTGGGTGTCGACCTATAACCTGGAGGTCAGAGTTTGATTCCCGGTCAGGGCACATGCCCGGGTTGTGGGTTCGATCCCCAGTGGGGGGCATGCAGGAGGCAGCTGATCAGTGACTTTCTCATCATTGATGCTTGTGCCTCTCTCTCTCCCTCTCCCTTCCTCTCTCTGAAATCAATACATATTTAAAAAAATAATAGAGTATGTATTTCTTTTCTAATTAAAACATATAATAAAAGGCTAGGTCAAAAGTACAGAGACCTAGCAGTGTTTTGCATGCAGCAGGAACTCAATAAAAAAAGTTTTGAATACGTGAATAAAAGTATGCATTCTACCTGGGAGAAAGGAAACTAAGGAATATATTCCTGCTAATAGGTCAAGAATGGCAAAGTAGTTATTGTTGATAGTGCTCATGTTTGTTTTACTGAGTGATTTTTGAAAATTCACACAGCTTCCCTGAGGCCCTGGTTTGCATGTAATACAAATATGATTACACACCACTTACAAAATTGAGGAAATAACGGATAAATCATATATCATTAAGCGTTCTAAAAAAATATAAATAACACAGATATACTTTATTAATAAAATAGTGCTTAAAACCATGGAGCTTAATAGAAATATGGAGGGGGTTCACATGGAGAGGAATAAGAGTAAATGGATTATATTATGTGTGTTTACGACAAGATTTTACTTAAAAATTAGCATAAGCATACTTGTGCCCTATAAATTAAGAAAAACAAAAACAGAAAGCTTTGCAAAACCCATGCAATGTACTAAAAAAGATCACTTAACTGATACAGCCCTCCCCAGTAAGTCAATTCCATGCTCCCGCGCAGCTCAGTGGCGGGAGACATCACCAGCATAGAGTACCTTGAAGAGGTATCTGGAGATGAGCCAGCCATCTGCAACTTTGGGAAATCTCTTTAAAAAAAATAAACAACAACAACAACACACAGATATTTAAGAAACCTGCCATCAAGTTTATAATTGCAAACTGAATAGCCCAAATTAGACGGCTACACATAATTCTGACACAGTAAACACTAAACTCGGGTAGGATGAATATGAGCTATACACTTGGCACATAAGTGAAGCTGGTCCCTTGTAGCCTATTATACTGTAGAGACTAGGGTGTATGTAAGTCATAGAAATAAGTAAGAATCAGTTGTTCCCTGTTTACTTCCCCTTCCACCATTCTTTCCCAACTGTACTAAACTGGTGATGACAGAACGCAAAATGAGCAACAGCTTGACTAAATTTGCCAGATTTGCACCCCAGAATTTATAAGTTTGGTTAGAAAAATTACTTCTTGAACTATATATGCATCAAAGTTTTTAACTTAAAAAATAAACACTTTTTTTACTGTTAACTTTTCTAAAAGTTATAAACAAATTCCTTTTGAAGAGCAGTTCTCTTTTTGGGGGGCCTAAGAAGAGTTAAAGTTTGTATGGTTCTGAATTATGAGAACAGCACTTAGATATTTGGTACATTGTTCTTCAGTTTAACCATTGACTAAATGATTACTTTATGCAAAATACTGTTTTATTTCCTACAGCAACTTCCAATTATTGTTTAACAATCACCACCTGGAAAAGTAGTATAAATTCTGACTATGTTGTTTGGAAATTCCTCATATAATTATACAGGAAAAATCCAAAGCCAAATTTCTGAGGTCACATTTTTCTTCTCTCATAACCGAACAATGAAATCTCCAATTAGAACATGGTCCCACACCTTTCCAAATATTTAGACCCTTTATGAAACCAAACAAAACCAAACAAACACAGTGAGTAATGTATGAAAACGAAAGGAAGAAGATACATACAGTTGTGCTATTGGCTACATCTATGTCTCTACTATTCACTGTCCTCCAACCTCTACTTGTAACATCATAAAGAAATATTAAATTTTGAAACATATCCAAAAGGATCTATAAATTGGTACCCCAGTTGAAGCCCATATTAGAATATAATGCTCTTGTTACAACGACAACAAACAAAAATTAAAATCTCCCAGCACTAAAATGTAAATCAGAACAGAATGCTTTTTTTTTTTTTTTTTAAATTATATTTTTATTGATTTCAGAGAGAGGAAAGGAGAGGGAGAAAGAGAGATAGAAACATCAATGATGACAGAGTCATTGATCGAGCCCGCAACCCGGGCATGTGCCCTGACCGGGAATCGAACCCCAATCGCCTGGATCCTAGGTCGACACTCAACCGCTGAGCCACGCCCGACCGGGCCAGAATGCTTTTCATTGCAAATATTAACCATATGATTTCACTCATATGTGGGATATAAAACTTAAACTTGTGAACACAAACAGCAGTGTGGTGGTTGCCAGAGAGAAGGGAGCGGGGGCAGGGGTAAAGGGGGCCTAACATATGGTGATGGAAGATGATTTGACTTTGGGTGGTGGGCACACAGTGCAATATACAAATCTTGTAATATAGAAACTCACACCTGAAACCTGTATGATCATATTAACCACTGTCACCTCAGTAATTTAACTAAAAATTAATAAAAATTAGGCTATGGAAAAAAATTAATACCAGTTCTTAATGTTTAAACCACATTTTATTATCTCTGCCCTGAAAACAAAGTTATGTATCTTCTTTGTAATCATTTATATTATCAAAAAGTTATCAAAGTAAAAACAATTTCCAAGAAAATCTTAGTGAAAAAAATTTTACTGGCCGGCTGGGCATGGCTCAGTGGTTGAGCATCTACCTAGGATCCAGGAGATCGTGGTTTGATTCCAGTCAAGGCACATGCCTGGGTTGCAGGCTAGATCCCCAGCTGGAGGTGTGCAGGAGGCAACCGATCAATGACTCTCATCATTGATGTTTCTATCTCTCTCTCTCTTTTCCTCTCCCTTCCTCTCTCTGAAATCAATAAAGATATATTAAAAAAAAAAAAGAAAAAATTTTACTTTAAAAAAATGTATTGAATGAGAAATATCATATCCAGATTTATGTTGTGATTTAATCAACCTCTGGTATAAAGTGGGAAATAATTACTGAATCTATTATAAAACTCAATTTCTAGATTAGGGTTTTTCCCCTTCTTTTGAATTTATTGGGGTGACAATGGTTAACAAAATTATACAAGTTTCAGGTGTGCAATTCTACAATACATCCTCTGTACACTGTATTGTGTGCTCGCCACCCCACATCAAGTCTCTGTCCATCACCATTCATCCCCTCATAACCTCCTCCTCCTCCCCTCTCCGCCCAGAAATCACCGCACTGTTGTCCGAGTCTATGAGTTTTTTCTCTTTCTTTTTTGCTCAATCCCTCCAACACCTCAGTACCTCCACCCCCAATAGCAGTCAGCCTGCTCTCTATTTCTAAGTCTTGCTCTATTTTGCCTATTAGTTCATTTTATTCCACATATGAGTGAAATTGTATGGTACTTGTCTTTCTCAGATTGGTTTCCTTCACTTAGTACAATGCCCTTCAGGTCCATCCATGCTGTTGCAAAGGGTAAGATTTCCGTCTTTTTTATGGCTGAGTAGTATTCCATTGTGTAAATGTACCACAGCTTTTTTATCCACTCATCTACTGATGGGCACTTGGGTTGCTCCCAAATCTTGGCTATTTTAAATGCTGCAATGAACATAGGAGTGCATATATTCTTTCGAAGTAGTGTTTCAGGTTTCTTCATATGAATTCCCAGAAGTGGAACTGCTGGGTCATAAGGCAGTTCCATTTTTAATTTTTTGAGGAACCTCCATACTGTTTTCCACAGTGGATGCACCAGTCTGCATTCCCACCAACAGTGTACAAGGGTTCCCTTTTCTCCACATCTTCACCAGCACTTGTTTGTTGATTTACTGATGATAACCATTATGACAGGTGTGAGGTGATATCTTATTGTGGTTTTAATTTGCATCTCTCTGATGATTAGTGAAGTTGAGCATCTTTTCACATGTCCATTCGCCATCTGTATGTCCTCTTTGGAGAAGTGTCTATTCAGGCCCTCTGCCCATTTTTTAATTGGATTGTTTCTTTGGTGTTGAGTTTTATAAGTTCTTTATAGATTTTGGGTATTAACCCGTTATCGGATGTATTGGCAAATATGGTCTCCCATTCAGTGGGTTGTCTTTTCATTTTGTTGAAGTTTTTCTTTTCTGTGCAAACTTTTTAGTTTGATGTAGTCCCATTTGTTTATTTTTTCTTTTGTTTCTCTTGCCCAAGGAGATATATCACACAAAATATTGCTATGAGAAATGTCTGCTATTTTACTGCCTATGTTTTTTTCTAGGATTTTTATGGTTTTGAGTATAGCCTTTAAGTCTTCAATCCACTTTGAGTTTATTCTTGTGTATGGTGTAAGAAGATGGTCTAGTTTCATTTTTTTGCATGTATCTGTCCAGTTTTCCCAACACCATTTATTGAATAGACTGTCTTTACTCCATTGTATGCTCCTGCCTCCTTTGTCAAATATTAATTTATTATAAAGGCATGGGTTTATTTCTGGGCTCTCTATGCTGTTCCACTGATCTATATGTCTCTTTTTATGCCAGTACCATGCTGTTTTGATTACTATGGCCTTGTAGTATAGTTTGATATCAGGTAGTGTGATTCCTCCAACTTTGTTCTTCTTTCTCAAGACTGCTGTGGCTATTCAAGGTCTTTTGTGGTTCCATATAAATTCTTGAAATAAGTTGTTCTCATTCTGTGAAATACACCATTGGTATGTTGATAAGAATTGCACTGAATCTATAGATTGCTTTGGGTAGTATGGACATTTTAATGATGTTAATTATGTTAGTATGTTAGCCTTATGCCCTGGTTATGCATATTATTTTGATCTTGGCTGTGAAACACTATGTGAAAATTTTAAAATGTGAAACATTTTCACTTATATGTAGATATTAACTGCTTTAATCATAATTTACTATCTCACTCTAGGCCAGTTATAAGCTACCAGAAGCACCCAGACCAAATGACAATCCAGTAGATTCCAAATTATCTGCAGTCAAATTTCAACACTTCTTTCATATTATAGATGAGAAGGTCAGTCCCAGAAAAAAATCTGCCTAGACCCAGCATGTCTCTGTTCCCTTTAGCCTCATGCTGATCTACTCCTTTGGCTATAGACAAGATCTAACATGTGGAAGAAAGTCAGTCAGTCAGTTTTCCTGGTTGGTTATGAGTTTTCACTAGCAGCCTCAGAAATAAGAAAAATGACGAGACAGTAAACATGCAGTGTAACCGGATGAATATTTTTCATATAAAATTTAAATCCTTAGCATAGTTGCATATATATATATAATGTTTTAAAATATATATTTTTGTTTTAAATATATATTTATTGTTGACACAATTACCTAAAATATACATTACTTATTTATATGTTTATTTTTAAAATTTCATTATCATTTTAAATATGTTTTTACTAATTTTTTTTTTAGAGAGAGAGGAAGATAGAGGGAGATAGAAACATTGATGAGAGAAAAACGTCAATTGGCTCCTTCCTGCATGCCCCCTACTGGGGATCAAGCCCAAAACCTGGGCATGTGTCCTGACCAGGAATCGAACCGGTGACCTCTTAGTGCATGGGATGACATTTAATCCACAGAGCCACACCAGCCGACTTATTATTTTTAATTAAATTTACTGAGGCGACACTGGTTAATTAAATTATATTGATTTCAAGTGTACAATTATATGGTACATCATCTATACACTGCACTGTGTGCCCACTACCCAAAGTCAAACCTGCACTCGCCACCATATATTGACCCTCTTACCCTTTACTACTCTCCTCCCCCTTCCCTCTGGTAACCACCATACGGTTGTCTGTGTCTATGAGTTTTTGTGTTTTGGGGTTTTGTTGTTGTTTTTCTAAAACAGGGTTGTTTGTTTGTTTTTTATTGTTCAAAATATTACAGATGTCCCCTCTTTCCCCCACTGACCCTTTCCACCTGCACCTGTCTGTTTTTCTTGATTGTTCATTTGTTGCTTTCCGTTTTATATCCCACATATCAGTGAAATCATATGGTTCTAGACTTTTTCTGCCTGACTTACTTTGCATGATATTTGCAAGATACATCCATGTTGTCACAAATGCCAGTAATTCATCTTTTCTTATGGCTAAGTAGTATTCCATAGTATATGTAGCACATCTTTATCCAGTCATCTATCAAAGGACACTTGAGTTGTCTCCATGTTTCGGCCACCATGAATATTGCTGCAATGAATGCAGGGGTGCTTATATCTTTGTGAATACATGTTTTCAAATTTTTTGGGTAGATACCCAGAAGAGAGATTGCTGGGTCATATGGTAACTCTGTTCTTAATTTTTTGAGGAGCCTCCATACTGTTTTCCATAGTGACTGAACCAGTTTACATTCCCACCAGCAGTGAATGAAGGTTCCTTTTTCTCCACACCCTCTCCAACACTTGTTATTACTTGTCTGGTTGATAGTAGCCATTTTAACAGATGTGAGGTGGTATCTCATTGTAGTTTTGATTTGCATTTTCCTGATACCTAGTGAAGTTGAGCATCTTTTCATATACCTGTTGGCCATTCATATGTCTTCTTGGGAGAAGTTATCTGTTCAGATCCTCTGTGTATTTTTCACTTGGATTGTTTGTTTGTTGTAGAGTTTTATGAGTTCTTTATATATTTTGGATATTAACCCCTTGTCAGAGCTGTTGTTTCCAAATATCTTCTCCCATTCAGTTGGCTGCCTTTTTGTTTTGTTGATGGTTTCTTTTAAGGTGCAGCAGCTTTTTATCTGTTATAGTACCATTCATTTATTTTCGCCTTTACTTCCCTTGCCTTTAGGGTCAAATTCATAAAATCCTTTCTAAGACCAAGATCTATAAGTTTAGCAGCTATGTTTTCTTCTATGTAATTTATTGTTTTAGGTCTTATATTTAGGAAAATCTGTGAAGCTTTCCTAAGTTTCCAAGTACATAACTTAAAAGGGTGTTTCTCAGAGTGGCAGTCTTGTCCATTGTCTAAAAGCCAAACTCTGGTAACCTCCAGAGTCACTTTCTTATCTACTGAATCATGTTTTTGGCCTGAGTATACGGCTTTTCATTGGGTGAGCTGTGTTCATATGTTACTACAGAAACAATTCAAGTCTCATTTTGTGTGCAAACCAAGAATCAAAAGTTGGAAAACCTTCAAAAATTAACAAAGAAAATTCAAAAGCCAAATGGACAGGTTTATCTTTACCCATTGTTTCTAACAGTGTTTACACTACACTTCAAAAGGTGGCCCCATGGGGAGGTAACTGTTTATCATCTAAGTCAGGAAGAGCTTTGAGGTTCAAGCCAGTGTTCCTGAGAAATGCTTAGGTATCATAATAGTTCAGTTGGACTGAAGTAATTCTAAAATGTCAAGTCACAGGGTTCTAACTCATTTTAAGAGTCTGACTCCAAATGCTATAAGAAAAAAAACCTCAGAGATTATTGTTGTTGCATCAGAAATTCTATTTTCTAACAAATAGTCACTGAGTGCCTACCATATCCCAGGCACTATTCTACAGATCTGAGATCAATCAATGAACAAAACAGACAAAGCTTACATTTTAGTGGCAATAAAGAAAGATAATCATAATTAGTAAATCACAAAATATGTTAGAAGTTAAGACTTAGAAAAGTTAACCACTCAGATATTTAGAAGTGTTTTTCATACAGAGGGAACAGCCAGTGCAACGGTGAACTAGAGCAGGAATATGCCTGGTACAGTCAAGACAAAGCAAAAGACTGATGATGGCAAAGCACAGAAATTTAAAAACAACAACAGAAGAACTCACTCTGCACAAGTATAACTGGAAAATTATCAAAATCAAGGCAAAATCAAACTGAATGTGAGTCAGCAGCCCAATGTTAATAAGTGTAATTAGCACATTCATTCACAGGAAATTTGACGCAGTGTCTCATTACACTTATCAGCTTTTTCTTTAGTAAGTGGTACATCACTAATTGATAGTCTTGTAGTCTTCCACGATACTACATAATTACTTATTTACTACTGAACCTTAAACTTACAATATTCTAAATTGGTTAATTTTATTCCCTATGCAAGTTTAAAGACACTGAACTAAATTTACCAGCCTACATATAACCTTGGATGTTTCAAGCTGTTCTATATTTTTGTTTTAATCAGTTATTTTCCACAAAACCTTTATAAAATTTACTACTGTATCCCATCTTCATACCACCTAGCTGAAGATTACAAGATTGTTTCTTATCACTTTACTGCTAAATTTCATATTTTTCTTAAACTGCCTAGCCCAAAGTCACGGATGACATTCTAAAGAATTAAATTTTAACTTTCATTTGAGCCATTTTTATGGCTTTCTCCTGTGTGAAACATTCCCTGACCCAACTAAGCAGAATGAATTACTCACCCCTTTGTGCTACATCATGCTCATTAATACTTCTATTATGACTCAATGACACTATTATACACCATTATTTGTTAATGTATCACCCTTCTGCCCTCCAAGACTGAGTTTTATGTCAAAACATGCCTTAATAATCTTTGTATCCTAAGATGCTAGCACAGGGCCTAGATGGATTGCTAAATAAGAGAATAAATGGAATAAATAGTGCATGTATGTATAGAAAAGGTTAGGGGAAAAGGGAAAAGTAAAAAAAGAAAAAAGAGGAAGGCACATGTGAAGAGCCAATTTAAGGCATCTGCTCCTGAAAAAGAATAGGAAATGCATACTATGACTCATTTCCAAAGCAAAGGGAAAGTAAGAGTTACATTTAGTCAAGAAGAATGTGTAAGGTGATGGTAAAAGTTCCCTGAGGTTGCTTTTTACTCTGTGCTATAAAAAACTACCTAACTTCCTAAAGTAATTGAGGATAGAGTAGGAATTTTAAGTATTACAATGAAAGTGGGATCCTCCCGATTTTTAAATGTTTTAATGGGAAGCAATAGAATTTGCGGGGATTATAAATATGTATTTTTTAATTTACATAAATTTGCAAGGAGTCATGTAACCAGGACCATAAGATACATAACAATTCTACCACCCAAAAAAACTCCTTCATGTGGACACTATAAAATCAACCCTCCCAACCTCTAACCTCTGATAATTACTGATCCTATTCTCTGATACTATAATTTGGCCTTTTCAAGAATGTCATATAAATGGAATCATACAGTATATAACCTTTAGAGGCTCGTGTCTTTCATTTAGCATAACACATCTGAGATTCATCCATGTTGTTTTGTGCAGAAACAGGTCTTTTTTATTGCTGAGTTTGTCCATTGTATGGATACATATCCATTGTTTTATCCACTCATCAAATGAAGGACACGGGCTGCTTCCAGTTTTTAATGATGATAAATAACGCTACTATAAACAGGTCTTCATGTAAACGTAAGTTTTCATTTCACCTGAATAAAAGAGTGAGACTGCTGGGAAAACATTTAGCATTCATTCCCACCAATAGAGAATTCAAATATCCCCACATCTCTGCCAGAACTTGGTATGAGTGTGTAGCACCTAATTCTGGTATTAATTGCATTTCCTGAATGACTAAATATATTGAGCAACTTATGTGTTTTGCCATTTGTATATTTTCTTTGGTAAAGTATCTATTCATATCTTTTGCCTATTTTTAAATATGGTTGGTTGTTTTCCAACTATTACATTCTTATAGCTCTTTGTATATTTTGGATACAAGCCCTTTGTCAAATATGTGATTTACAACTCTAATTGAGAAATTTTAAAAATATATTTTTTTAAAATGTAGATTTGCAACTATTTTTTCCCCAGCCTATGGCTTGTCCTATTCTCTTAACAGTATCTTCTTGTGAACAAAAGTTTTAAATTTTGATGAGGTCCACTCTATTATTTTTTGCTTCTATATAATGTGCTTCTATTGTTATATCTAAAATCTGTTTGCCTAATTGAATATAACAAAGATGTTCTATATTTTTGTTTAAGATTGTATGCTTTTACATTTTATATTTAGTCTATGATCCATTTTGAATTAATTCTTGTGTATGGTGTGAGGTACAGGTCAAAGTTCAAAGGTATCCCACTATTCCAGCAATATTCGTTTAAAAAGATTATCATTTCACCAGTGAATTGACTTTCATCTTTGTCAAATACTAAGCAAGTAAACCTGTGTGTATCTATTTTTGAGCTCTCTATTCCACTCCATTGATTTATATGTATATAAGTTTTCACTAATAATATACTGTTTTAATCACTATCTTGACAGTTAATTCCTGAAATCAGATTTGAGTGTGCAATTTTGTTCGGCCTCTGTGAAATTGTTTTGCCTATTCTAGTTACTTTGTCTAACCTTATCTATAAAGGATCAGTTTGATATATACACAAAAAGCCTGCTACGACTTTAAGACTGCATTGAATCTTTAGATCAATATGGAGAGAATGGACATTTTAAGTGTTGAGTTTAAAAAAAAATTATCCCATCCCAATATGTGAACAGTATTAAGCTTGAGAAACCCTGCTGTAGATTTCTGCAGATGACTGCTATAGACTGAATATTTGTGTCCTCCCAACAGAAATGAGGGGATGATGAAATCCAATTCTCAATGTGAAAGTGTTTGGAGGTGGATCCTTTGGGAGGTAATTAGGTCATGAGCCCTCCTGAATAGGATTAGGGCCCAAAAGAGAACCTAAAACGCTCCCTCATTCCTTCTGCCATGGGAAGACACAGTGAAGAGATGGTAGTCTATGAAACAAGAAGCAGGCCCTCACCAGACACGGAAGCTACCAGCCCCTTGACCTTGGATTGTCGGGTGTCCAGAATAGTGAGAAATAAAATTCTGTTGTTTATAAGCCAACCGGTCTATGGTATTCTGTTAGAGCTAACCAAACAAACTAAGAGAATGCCCTTTAAGGATGTTCTCTTCTAATACCTAGTTTTCAGAGAGGTTTAATCATGAATGGATATTGAATCACATCACGTTTTTGTGTGCATCTATTGAGGTGATTATGTAATTTTTATTCTTCAGTCTGTTAATAAAATAAAATATACAAATTCATTTTTAAATACTGAAACATCTCTCCTTTCCAGAGTTTGATTTGTTAATATTCCATTGAGGATTTCAGTAACTATGTCTATAATGGGTATTGGTATGTAACTTTCCCTTATAGACAAGGTGTTGTTTTACTCTGGCTACTTTCAACATTTTTTCTTTGTCTTTATTGCTCAAAGGTTTAATTATGATGTGTCTTGGCATGGCTTTTTTTTTGGATTTATCTGTTATGCACTCAGTTTCCTGAATCTGTATGTTTATGTCTCGCCAAATTTAGGAAATGTTCAGCCATTATTTCCTTGAGTACATTTTCAGTTCCTTCCTTTTCCTCCTCTCCTTTGAGGTCTCTGATGACTGAAGTGTTAGATCATTTGTTATAGTCCCACAGGTCCCTGAGGCTCTGTTGATTTTTTTTCATCTATTTTGTATTTTTAGATTATTTTTAGTCTGTTATTTAGATTAGGAAATTTCTATTGTTCTGTTTTCCAGTTCATAAATTCTTCCTTTTCTCACCTCTGTCTTCCTGTTGAGGCCATCCACTTGAGGTTCTTATTTTGGTTTTGTATTTTTCTGTATCAAAATTTCCATTTGCTGCTTCTTTATACCTTCTATTTATTTGCTGAGGTTTTTTCATTTAAGTATGCTGTAATTGCTCATTGAAACATTTTTATCATGACTATTTTATGATTTTTGTCAGGAATTCAAACACCTCTATCATCGCAGTGTTGACATCTTTGGTCTTTTATTATGCAATTTGAGATTTTCCTGGTTTGGTATGACAAATGATCTTCGTATGAAACTTGTTTGTATTGTTATAAGACTTTAGATCTTACTTAAACCTTTTGTTTTAACTGGCTTTCTATAACACTGCTCTGTCAGGGGAAGGGGAAGAGGATGGGGTGGAGTGTGGGGTACCACCTCGTTACTACCAAGTGGAGGGAGAAGCCCAAGTTTCCCAGTTGGCCTCCAATGATGCCTGAGGGGGTTCCTCGTTACTGCTGAGTGGAGGCGGGAATCTAGGTTTTCCAAATGGTCCCCACTGACAATGCCCTTGGGGGTAGCCTCATAACTGCTGGGTGATAGTGAAAAACGTAACTCTCCAACAGTCTCTTCTGACACAATCTCAGTATGGCAGGAAAGTGGCACCTCATTACTGCTGGGTGGGAATGAAAGTCCAGACTCCCCACTGACACAATGTGGGGGTAGATGGGAGAGAAGGCTCACAACCAACCAGGAGGGAAGAAGCCCAGCTCTCTGCTTGGCCTTCTCTGACACCACTCTGATGGTAGTATTGGGATACTTTGTTATAGCTTAATGACGATGGAATTCTAGGTTCTCCAATTAGCCTTTTCTGGCCTTAGTTTTGCTGTTGTATTTGGCTAAAGTAGAGCAGATACTGTCTAAAGTTTTCAGTCTTTGTTAGGTTGTTCTATTCCTGGTCTTTTAGCTAGAGAGGAGGTCCTTGTGGAGCAACTGTTTTTTTGTGGGGGTTGTTCTTTTTTTTTGGATGCCCATAGACATTTGCAGTCTACTGGTTTATATAATCCAATAGCCTGTTTTAGATATATAATGCAACCAAAAAACTCCAAGGAAACCCTATCATGTCATTCCTAAGGTCCTAAGGTCCCTAGACAATCGTTCTTCTTCTCTCTACCTTTCAGAGTCTTTTATATATATAAAATGTCCAGTGGCTTTGGTTATACTTATGGGAGAAATAGGGAAAAGTATGTCAATTTCATCTTCCTGCAAGTAGAATTCCTCCTAAATTTCATTTTTATAACCATCTCCTCCATCTCTAAAGAGTGGATGATAAAGGAAATAATATTGCATTTATACCTATTAAACTTGAGCTCAGGCAACTAATTTAGAGAATCTAAAACATAAGATAAACAATAGTTCAATTTTTAAACAGCCTTGGGATTTTACTTGGCCTTAATTTCAGTAAGAACCAAAAGAGTGAAGTGGGATCAAATGTCAATGTAATCTGAAGTTCTGACTAAGACAAAGGTCAACCTATTTGAAGCACTTTACTCAATTCTATGTATGAGATTTTCAGAGCAATACTAATAAACCAGTGATAAAACAGAAGGATAACTAAGATTATGGTGGTTTCAGAAGATTGAAGAAACTAGGGATACCTTACCTAGAATTAAAAAAAGGGGGGAAGGGTTATATAATAGCAAAATTTTAATATTTATTCACCTCACATTTTAGAAAAGTGGCAGAAAGCACAGTTAGATAGTTTGGCTTCAAATGCATAGAATTTTCCAAGTTCAAAAATATCAGAAGTGTTAACACAAAGTCTGCATATCCACTAGTTAGAAATATCATTAAGTGGATTGCTTCAGTAGGAGAGAGACTAGAGTAGTGATTTTCAATCTATTATCTATGGTGCTACCTGAAGTGGTACTGTGGAGTTCCGGAAAACAGTATTGGGGGTTTGGGGGAGTATGTGTGTGTGTGTGCAATTGCTGCTGAGCAGGCAAAATGCTTGATTTCCTCGACTTGCTTCAACAAGACATCCCACTTATGTATTCAGTACTTACTTTGGCTTTTAGTAGAAGAGGTGGGAGTGGGGTCGAAAGAAAGATTATGCTTTAAAATAAAAGTTCAAAAAATGAAAACAGACCACCTTCTTACACCATATACAAGAATAAACTCAAAATAGATTAAAGGCTTAAATATAAGACCTAAAACCATAAAACTCCTAGAAGAGAACATAGGCAGTAAAATCTTAGACATTTCTCTTAGCAATATTTTTTTCTGATATATCTTCTTGGAAAAGGGAAACAAAAGAAAAAATAAACAAATGGGACTACAACAAACTAAAAAGTTTTTTTCCACAGCAAGAGAAACCATCAATAAAACAAAAAGACAACCTAGTGAATGCATGAAGCTAGTCACCAATGATACATCCAATAAGGAGTTAATACCCAAGAATTCATATAACTCAACACCAGAAAAACAAACAATCCAATTAAAAGTGACCAGAAGACCTGAACAGACACTTCTCCAAAGAAGACACCTAGATGACCAATAGACATATGAAAAGTTTTCAACATCACTAATCTTCAGCAAAATGTAAATCAAAACCAGGAGATACCACTTCACACCCGTCAGAATGGCTATCATCAATAATAATCCACAAACAAGTGTTGGCGAGGATGTAGAGAAAAGTGAACTGTTGGTAGGAATGGAGATTGGTGCAACCACTACAGAAAACAAGTGCAGAGGTTCCTCAAAAAATTCAAAATGGAACTGCCTTACGACACAGTGATTCCACTTCTGGGAATATATCCGAAGAAACCCAAAAGACTAATTCATAAGAATATATGTACCCCCATGTTCACTGCAACATTATTTACAATAGCCAAGACATGGAGCAACCCAAGTGCCATCAATAGATGAGTGGATAAAAAAAGCTATACAAATAGAATACTACTCAGCCATAAAAAAGAATTAAAGCTTACCTTTTTTGACAGCATAGATGGACCTAGAGGGTACTATGCTAGTGAAATAAGTCAGACAGAAAGACATATGATTTCACTTATATGTGGAATCTAAAGAACAAAACAAACGAACAAAATAGGAACAGACTCATAGAGAATAGATTGACGGTTGCCAGAGGAAAGGGAGTTTGGGTGGACTGGGTGAAAAAAGTGAAGGGATTAAGAAGTACAAGTTGGTCCAGCCAGTGTGGCTTAGTGGTTGAGCGTCCACCCATGAACCTGGAGGTCACAATTTGATTCTTGGGCAGGGCACATGCCCAAATTTCAGACTCGATCCCCAGCAGGGGTCATGAAGGAGGCAGCTGATCAATGATTCTCTCTCATCATTGATGTTTCTATCTCTCTTTCCCTCTCTCTTCCTCTCTCTAAAATCAATAAAATAAAATAAAAAAGAAATACAAATTGGTAGCTACAGAACACTCACAGAGATATAAATTACAGCATAGAGAATACAGTTAATAATATTGTAATAACTATGTATTAGACCAGGTGGGTACTTGAAACATCAGGAGGACCACTCTGTAAAGTACATGATTGTCTAACCACTATGCTGTACATTTGAAATTAATACAGAATAACATTAAATGTAAACTGTAACTGAAAAATTAAAAAATAAACTGATGACCTAAATTCTTTGAATTCTATATTCTGTGATTAATGCCTAATTCTCAGCCATATTCCAGAAAAATAAGACCACCACCTTATTGCAGTATTACTGCAAACAAGATTACTGGATGTGATTTTAAAAGACTCCTTTTCTTCAATAATGGGACTTTTAGGGTAACACAGATAACTGTTTTCAGCTCTCCACTTTATCTATGTCAGCATAGCCTATATTGTGCCTAGGTTTTATCTTTCTCTGGAAAAAAATTAATAATTAAACGTAATGCCCTTTACTTTCAAAAATAAAAAGTAGCTGAAGAAAAGTAAATCTTACAAACCCATGAAGTTATACATTTTAAATTTGTACCTGGAAAAATTAGTTGTTATATAACTAAATTCTAAGTGAACACAGTGTACTATCTACTCCAAAAATAATCATGTAACTTCTCCAAAAATAAGAGCAATTTGCTACATATTAGAATACTAAAAAATGTGAAATACTATATGGAAGTCTCTAAACACTTGAATCTCTAAAATGCCTTCTCTTGAAAGTTATAGATCATTTCATGATTCACATATATATTAATAACATTCACCATATAGTTGATCTACAAAAAATGTTTTTATTTACTTATATTTTTAATTCTTAAGCTAAAGCAATTTTTTACTGAATTTATTGGGATGACACAGGTTAACAAAATTATACAGGTTTCAGGTGCACAATTCTACAATACATCACCTGTACACTGTAGTGTGCATTAACCATCCCAAGACAAGTCTCTGTCCATCACCATTTATCCCTCTCTACCCTCCTTCACCTCTTCCCACCTCCTTTTTCCCCTCCCCCGCCTGCAATCACCACACTGTTGTCCATGTCCATGAGTTTTTTCTCTTTTTTGCTCAATTCCCCCACCCTACAAGAAATGTTTTTTTAAAGTTTTGAATTATTACTCTTACCTAGATTAATTTTACCTGTGTTAAAAAATTAACACACATCTCATAGTATCATCTTTCTTACTGCCTTAGTCATACTAGTGGAATTCTTAACCATAAATCAAATAGAGATTCTATTTTCAACATAGTAGTTCACTGGGTTCTCAGAAGTAACATTCAGTGTTAGAAGTAATTCTAAAGGTCTATGATCTATATTCTGCTGAGGCATGACTCAAGGTGGCAGGCAGGTGTGCAGAAGGGGTCCTTTCATGTGGTAGAGAGTCTACCTGATCATTCAGCATGGATATCTCAACATGGCCTAATTGTTTTCTGTTGACAGTTGTTTATGTATTTTGTGAGTGAATTTTACGTTAAGTGGTATATTACAAGAATTGAGATCTTCTGATGAAAAAAACTGTGAACATTAGAAACATCAAGCTCTACTGTATTACATGTGTTTTTTAGTCAGGAATTATTTTTCAATTTATAAATAAAATGTAAAAATATAATCACCACACAATATAGAAACCATGGCAGTATCTCAAAATACTCTGAGATCCTTTGCTTTTATAAAAACTTACTTTTTAATAAAAGGTAACATATTAATGGCAGAAAATTTAAGAAACACAGAACAGCACACATAAGAAAAAAATAACCATTTTTAAATGGAAAATAATCAAGTTCTAACAGAAAAGCATTAGTGAGTATGCGGACCCCATTTTAAACTGCAAAGGGTTGACTGAATTCAGAATTTGTTCCTTTATGTAATTAAATTCAACCCTTTTTTTATAAGCCCAAAGGACTGCTAAACTGTGATTCAATAAACACTTAAGAGTAAAATTTGTTGATTTTAGCATCAAAAAGCACAGAATAGAATTAACCTTCAGATTAAATTTGAGATTTTCACAAGTTATATTACTAAAACAGATTACTGATTTGAAACTATACCATTAAGATTATAAAGATAATAAAAACTTAAGTGAAAACATCCAATGATCACGTTTCCTTTAGAAAGACTAGATTACAGAATTAATGTGATAAATTGTTATTACTAAGATTTATTCTACATAATGTCTTGATATTACCAGCTATATTTTACAGATCTGTATTTTCAATTAAAAATATTTTATAATTCTGAAAGGATATAGCTCCCATCTTTCCTTTTATATTTTGAGATTTATGTTTCTGATGTAAATGTATTTACTGATTTATTTTAAGAAAACCAAAAAAGGGCATCTCTTTTACATACCTCTTTTTAACTTACTTACTGCTAAAAAGTTTTTCAAAGATTCCCAAGTTTAATGAAGTAGAAATTAAGCAAACAAATTAATGCCTAGATGCTTCTTTGTAAATTGATTAAAATACCATCTAGTAACCTTTAGAGATGGGCTACCTTTCATTTTAAGCTTTCATTTTAATTACTTATAGAAAGTGATTCTGTTCCTAGCATGTGGAAATTAATACAATCATTATTTTTTATATTAAACACAAAAGACGTTGACTTATTTATATTAAGGACAGACAAAATAAACTTTAATACCAAAAAAAAAAAAAAAGAGTAAGAAAGGGTCACTTTATAATGATTAAAGTTTCAATTTATCAGGGATTCTTAATAAATTTAAATTTCTGTACCTTAAGAACATGGTCTCAAAAACAAAGGAAATATTTACAGATCTATAAGGAGATATAGAGAAATCCACTATCTCAGAAAGAGATTTTAATACACAACTGTGTTGGTAATTGATACAAGTAGATTTTTTAAAATTAGTAAGACTATATAAGGTTACAAGAACATGATTTATGAACAACCTAATTTTTAGAAAATTATAAATTACCAAACCTGAATAGTCTTATGACATTAAAGAACTTGAATGAGTAGCTTTTTAAATGATAGTAAAAAAATATACGTGTGAAGAAAAATTTAAAGCCCAAGAGGCTCTACTAGAAAATTCTGCTAAACTTTCACACAGGTAATTCTTACACAAACTCATCCAAAACATAGGCAAAGAGGAAACACTCCTTAACTCATTTTACGTATAACCCTGATATCAAAACCCAAAAAATACCATATGAAAAAGAAATTATAAGCCAAACTCATTCATGAAAATGTATGTGAATATCCCAAGAAAAGGGGTTCTGGGAACCGCACAAGGGTGAGGAAATTATTTTTCTCCAAATCAGGTAATGGTTATCCTGGGGGAAGGGAAAAGATTGTGATCATGTGAGAGTATCTCAGAGTAAGGGAACAGGGGAGTGGGAGATTGGGAGTTTATAATTATTTCCATGATCAACCCATATATTGTATATACTTTTCTGTATATTCATTATACATCACAACAAAAAAACCAAAACAACGTTTTAAAGTAATCTTCAGTATAGTAAATTTATGGAAGTTACACATTCTACTCACATCTGGGGTTAGTATTGGAGAGCTAATATCTAAGGACATTATTTAACCCTTTTCTTATAAATTCTCATACTGACTCATTTTGTTGTACATATGTTCTTTTTCTAATGAAAAAAACCTAATGGATCAGAGTTTACCACGACTATAAATAAGAGTTTCAAAGTATACACTCAGTATTGTTAATCCATTCCGGAAATGGGTATAAATCAGAGAATAGAGATTCTTTTCCAGGAATGTACGCCAAAAGATTATGCATTCTAAAATCACTTTTATGTTTCTCATAATTCGGGATGGCTGCTATCTAAATCACACCAGACTGTATAATTTATAAAACTTCAAGCTTATTAAAAAGAGAGCTGTTGGGAGATAAATAATACATTAGTGCTATTACCTTTTAGCCGGTGACTTAGAATCTGTTCCAAAATAGCTGCAAAATTGTTAAATTCAGGAGAAGAATCATCAATTGTCTCAAAACAGGACCGATCAATCAGGGTCTTTACAGAAAACCTATGAAAAAAAGGAGATTATTATTGTTTTTAAGCAGAGTTGATTCATTCACCCAAGTATGAAAAATGGGAGGAAAGAATTTGGGGAAGTTTTACAGAAATACTTTATAAGACAATATATTTTCAAAACTCCCTCTATTCAAATTTACTATGTAAACAGAGAATTTTACAGAAATATCAGGCTTTTCATTTATATATTTACTATCTGTTGACTATACTACACAGGAATAGCTCACTGTCCCCTCAGCCATTAAAATCAGAATAAAAAATGACCTAAATTATTAACTCCAAAATACTCAAAAGCCATACTGCTACTTCTAAGAAATTTGAGCATCAGACCAAAAATGCTTTTAAGAGTTTTGAAGCACAACATTTAATAAAATTGGATGTGAGTGTTCATGATGTGTACATCTGAAGTTCTTATGAGCTATAAATAGGAAAACTTAAAACTCTGTAAAGTGTGCTATATTATCCCCTCTCATCATAATGTCCGTTGTCTTAATTTTTAGCTGCCAAAAATCAACACATTTTCCAAGATTCAACTCAGATGCCATCTCTTCAGTGAAGGATTATCTTCCTACATATTCCTAGCACAAACTAGTATTTTGTTTGTATCTCTCTTCAGAGACAGCTACAATTTATCTTACTGCTGTTATTTGTGCTGTTTATCTTTATCTTATTAAAATATAAATTCCTTCAGGGCAAAAACATATCTTCTGCACGTTTATATCTTTCTTAGCACAGAGGTCAATGCCTCAAACATTGTACTTAGTACTTGTTGATTTATTTGTAAGCCCTATTTTGAAAGAAAGTGAAAGAAACAGTTACATGCCGAGACCAAAAAAAAGTTCATGATTTTTTAACATGTATACATTTGTGTAATCACCATCAAAATCAGGATGCAGAACAGTTTCTGTCATCCCATGCTATCCCCTTATAGTCATACCCTATAAAGAGTAATAGGTGAGTATCTAAGTAAAGACAACTGGGGGGGGGGGGGGAGGTGTAAAGAGAAGCGAATAACTATGAGGGCTGTTAAATAATGAGAAATGTAAACTATGAGGAAGATAAAGTAATACAAATTATTTCTTCGGTTTTAGGTTTGTTGGTGATGCTATTTAATCAGGACATAAAATATAGAAGACAAGTATAAAGGGAAATATAAAGAGATTTGTTTATATGTATATCCATTAGAAATTATATTTTATATATTAGAAATTAAACTGAGACAAATTTTAAATTCAGGCAGCCCTCAATTTGCACAGTAGGGCAGAACCATAAAAATGACTATGCAAGCTGAAACCATGCAGAGTGATCTTAATAATTAATGGAAAGAATTACAATTGTCTTGTGACCTTTACAAATTTTTGTCGAAACCTTAACGCTCTCACTGCCAGTAATAATGTATAGGGAAATGAAAAAATAGTAAAACATTTATTTAGTGCACTGTAATTTAAAACATTAGAAACACTGAGAAAGTTTTACTTTGAAAAAGACTTATCAAGAGCAGTTTGAACACTGTGCTGTACACCTGAAACTAATAAAAAGCAGTTTGAACAGTGCTTGTCTTCTTCTCATTGTACAACTTAAAATACGGAATGAGCATGTTTCCTATACCTTAGCAAATTGTCATATGCCCTTCTAAGTTTAAATCAGTTTCCAACATTTTATCCTTTGCACTGTCAAAGCTGTGACACTCTCTCAGAGGCCCTATATTGTGAAGTGGTTTGTAATGTCTCTTCCTCTGGGACATCTTCACCCTTTTGTCACAACCACTTTACTCCTTTATATCTATATGTTTGCCTTTAATAAGTTTCTCTGGCTGCATATCTAAATTCTCTTGAACAGCACCAGTGTCAACATTCCCAGCTATTTCTTCCATAACTCCATTTGTGTCTAATTCAAATTTCACTTCTAGCGTTATCACTTTCCATTTCTTTGCCATATTTTCATCTTTGTTGGCCAACCACTCTCAATAATTTATTTTCATAAAGCAACATGTGGGTTTACCACCAAGAGACAAGAAGGCAACACAGCTACAGGCTTTGATTTCTGTGCATAAACTAATAAGAGGTGCATAGTGACTAGTCCTAGACAGACTTTGAAAGAACTGATGTGACTGGTCACTGTTCAAGACCTGTATTTGTAATTTACATAGGGATCTACAGACTAGCAGCAAAATTTTATTTTATGCAATTACTCACAGTTAACATACAATAATATTCCCATTGGAACCATGATGTGAAACTGGTATTATTTAATTGTGGTAACTGAAATTAGTGCATATTGGAACTCTGCAAAGTGTGGGCTGACTGATTTATTAATTACAAACAAAATAAACCCATTACATGTTAGCATAGATAATATATTTTAATGAAAACTATATTTTCCAAAACAAAAAATGGCAAGAACAGCACTGTTTTACATCTTTGCAAATATCTTTAACATTGTGTTTAACAGAAGATAACTAGATTCTCATATCTGCTTCTGTATTCAGTCTATTCTAACATATACCATGTAGTCTCTGGAAAACTCCAAAATTCACTTGGTAAAGACTAGGAACCAAAAAAGCAAACAACGTCTTAGAATTGTTAAGAAAATAATTTTGACCTTTCAGGCCTCTGAAAGGGTCTGGGTCCAAGAGTACACTTTGAGAACCACTACTCTAAATTATTCTTTGTCTGTAATGAAATTACTTTTATCTTATACAAATAGAATGATAGTAATTATTATATCCTTAAGAAAGTTAAGAAAATAGTTACTCAAATAATTTTCATTCTTCTTTGGTTCTGACGAATAACCCTGACTGAGAAAGGTTGAGATAGTACAATGTAGTTAAACATTAATCTATCTACAACAAAAACTGGAGTTCAGTGGAGGAAGCTATTGGGGGGGGGGGGGGGAGACATCTAGAAAGTAACCCTGATGAAGCTGGCCACTTGTACCAGAAACATAGTCAGTCAGAGAAACAGTAGATGTAATGTATGACCAGATGAATAGAAACAAAAAGGTAAACAGAAACCAGATTAAAGAGGGACTTGAAAAGTCCTTTTTTGTTTCACATGTCCATTTCATTGATAACACATGAGAAAAATGCTGCAAATCCTCAGCAAACTTTTAATAAGAATAAATAAGTACAATATTTTTATTCAGTAAGATATAAACTGGGAAGTATTCC
Organism: Miniopterus natalensis; assembly: GCF_054644295.1. NCBI lineage: Eukaryota > Metazoa > Chordata > Mammalia > Chiroptera > Miniopteridae > Miniopterus > Miniopterus natalensis. Next base: position 55,607,875 of record NC_142090.1, on the reverse strand, counting down.
TAAAACGAATAAACAAAAACCACACAGTCTTCACCTCCACCTTTAGGAGGAAACTTCTGCATGCCTGAATGTTTCTCTGTCATCTTTTTTAGGTAGAATGGAGTAGGAAAGCTGACTCTGCAATCACATTCAAAGTAGGAGTAACCTACTGCTTTAGAAAATTATAGCACCTAAGATATTAATGCACATTGGTGAAATAAATTTAAAAAGATAAAACTAACAAAGTGCTTATTTCATCAAAGAAGCTAGGTTAGAATTCAACTGCCTGTAACAGCCTGATAAGATTTTAGTCACCACTGTCCTTCAGAAATAATACAAAATTACCTAACAAATGATCTACTTTGTAAAATGTAATGGAAAAAAGCAGCCATGGAGAGCAACAAATATATTTTTTGTAGCATCCAGAGCCATATACAGATCAATCAGTAGTCAATAATATAGGAGTCTTTTTATCATGTTATCAGTAGTTTATATTCCTATAAAAGAAAAATCTGCATGACAAAAACCTAAGATGGTGAGTCTCAGGGCACTAAATTACTTTTAACTCAACACCTCTCTAAGAACTAAAACAAAGCCAAAATCCAAATATCACAAAATACATCATTACACAGAATTTCTGTTATTTCCAAGAAGAAAGATATGTTCAGTGTGAAAAAGCAGTTTAAATAATGTATAATATATCAAAATTAATAATTTAGAAAAAGAGTATTTCCCAGCTTTGTTTCATCATTTATACCACTCTTCTCCTACCAACACAAACCTAAATTTCAAAAAGGCTAATTAGATTCTTAAGCCTATGTTTTACTTCTAGCTAGTCAAGTCTTCCTACTCAACACTTCTCTAGAATCACGTAGCTAGCTCCACAATGCCAGAATAATGAGAATCTTTTCCTCTATAAGACAGTAAGTAGCTAAGATGTGCTATAAAAACCAAATCTGTAAAACGAATTTTAATACATCTAAAAAATATCACACAGATGCCGATCTATTTCCTGATAATGATGATGTTAACATTAGTCATCTATTTCTTGAAGAGGACTGATTTTCAAATAATGACAATCTGATGAATGTCTAAAAATACCAAATTGTCTAAGTAACAGCTTTTACATAAGAACTTGAAAAATCAAAAATTTACATAAAAAGGTCTTATAATTAAGTGTTCTTTTTTAATAAATATTTTTAATTTTTCAATTACAGTTGATGTACAATATTATATTAGTTTCAGATGCACAACCCAGTGATTAGAGATTTATATAACTTATGAAGTGATCACTACATAAATCTAGTATCCATCTAACACCATACATAGTTATTACAATATTACTGACTATATTCCCTATGCTGTACTTTACACATCCCCATGACTGTTCTGTAACTACCAACTTGTACTTCTTAATCTCATCACCTTTTCCACTCATTCCCCCCAACCTCCTCCCATCTGGCAGCCATCAAAAAGTTCTCTATCAGCCTGTTTATGGTATGCTTATTCATTTGTTTTTTAGATTTCACATATAAGTGAAATCATACGGCATTTGTCTGTCTTATTTCACTCAGTGCAATACCCTCTAGGTCCACCCATGTTGCTGTAGATGGGGAGATTTCTTTTTTTTATGGCTGAGTCATATTTCACTGTATATATGCAATGCTTCTTTATCCATTCATCCATCGATGGACACTTAGGTTGCTTCCATATCTTGGCTACTGTAAATAATGCTGCAATGAATATGTCTTTTCAATTTAGTGTTTTAGGTTTCTTTGGATAAACACCCAGAAGTAGAATTGCTGGGTCCTTCTTTGTCTTTTGTTGTAGTCTTTGTTTTAAAGTCTATTTTGTCTGGTATAAGTATTGCTACTCCAGCTTTTGTTTGTTTCCATTTTCATAAAATATCTTATTTTATCCCTTTACTTTCAGTCTCTGTGTGTCTTTCAATCTGAAGCAAGTCCCTTGTAGTCTGCATATGTACGGGTCTTGTTTTGTTATCCATTCAACCACCTATGTCTTTTGAATGGAGCATTTAACCGATTCGCATTTAAAGTAATTGTTGATACATGTCTTTATTTCTATTTTATCATTCATATTTTTTATCTTTTTTCTTCTTAAAGAAGACCTTTTACCATTTTTTATAACATTTTGGTGATGATAAACTCCTTTAGCTTTTTCTTGTCTAGGAAGCTCTTTATATGTCCTTCAATTCTAAATGATAGCTTTGCTGGGTAGAGTAATCTTGGCTGTAGGTCCCTGGTTTTGTCACTTGGAATATTTTGTGCCAATCCCTTCTGGCCTAAAAAGTTTCTGCTGAGAAACAGCCGACAGTCTTATGGGAGTTCCCTTATAGGTAACTAACTGCTTTTGTCTTGCTGCTTTTAAGATTTTTTCTGTATCTTTAACCTTTGGCATTTTAATTATGATGTGTCTTGACATGGGCATCTTTGGGTTCATCCTGTTTGGGACTCTCTGTGCTTCCTGGACTTATATGTCTATTTCCTTCACCAGGGTAGGAAAGTTTCTGTAATTATTTTTCAAATAGGCTTTCAGTTCCTTACTCTCTTCTTCCAGCACCCCCAAGATGTGAATGTTGGTATGCTTGATGTTTTCCCAAGGGTCCCTTAAACTATCCTCATTTTTTAAAATTCTTTTTTCTTTTTGCTGTTCTGATCTTCCAAATCATTTATTTGAGCCTCTGCTTCATCTACTCCACTGTCAGTCCCCTATAATGTATTCCTCATTTCAGTTATCACAGTCTTCATTTCTGATCAGTTCTTTTTATGTTTTCTCTCTTCATTTTTATGTTTCCTATCTTTATGTTGAAGTTCTCACTGAGTTCATCTACTCTTCCACTAAGTTCACTGAGGATACTTATAACCAGTGTTTTGAACTCTGCATTTGGTACATTGCTTGTCCCCACTTTATTTAGTTCTTTTTCTGGAGTTTTGTTCTGTTCTTTCATTTGGGATATGGTTCTTTGTCTCCTCATTTTGGCTACTTCCCTTTGTTTGTTTCTATGTATTAGGTAGAGCTGCTACATCTCCCAGACTTGGTGGAGTAGCCTCATATAGTAGGTGTCCTGTAGGGCCCAGTGGCACAGCTTTCCCAGTCACCCAAGCTGGGGAGTATGCCACCTGTGTGGGCTGTGTGCACCCTCCTACTGTAGTTGAACCTTGATTGCTGTTGGCACATAAATGGGAGAGACTTATCCCCAGGACAATTGGGTGCAAGGACTGGCCTCAACTACAGCAGAGGAGCTACTGTGCAGGGGCTGACCCCACAGAACAGGACAAGTGGGGCTCTGGTGCCTGATGAGTCAGTCCTCCCCTTGAATATATTGCTAGTGAAGGTGGCTGGGTGGAGCTCCAGTGTGGTCTAAAGCTGTCCACTGAGTGCACTGGCTCTCGGGCCTCCCGGGAGATGCAGGCCAAGGTCAGCCTGCATGTACCCTGCCCAGAGTCACTTGGTATGAGCTATAAGTGATCTGCAAATGGCTGCTTACTTCTGCTGGGCGTCAAGGTGCCAACTGGGAGAGACCAAGCTGCTGAGGCAGACTACCACTATGCTGGCCTGGGGACACTTAGCAAGAGAACACTGAGATCAGATGCTCCTTGTTTGGGGTTTGTGATCGTTTGAGGGATTTGGAGGAAATCCGCAGCATGAGCCAAAACAGGTTTATATGGAAAAGTCACTTGAAGTGGCTTGGGCCTACAAGTTGGGTAGGGCGGTGTCTCAGGGAATCACCAGAGTAGAGTGAACATTGTTAGTCAGGAGACTCAGATATGGTGCCTGACTGCCAACTCTGTGGGGGAAGGGCTCAGCAAAAGAACAAGGGCCTACGGCAGCACTTCTGCCTGAAACAAAGCTACCACACCAACCCCTGCCCCAAAGCCAGATAATTCAGTTCATCCCTTTATATCCCTGACACCTTTCGAGCTGCAGCCCCAGTGCTGGAGCTCAGAGTGAGAGAGAGTTTGAGTAAGTGTGTGCCTGGGCCCTTTAAGAAGAATGCCTGGGACTCCAACAGCCTCTGTGTCACTCAGCCACAATCCCCACTGATTTTCACAGCCTGAAGTTATGGGGACTTCTCTTCCTGGCACTGGAATCCTGTGCTCATGACCTGATGTGGGGCTTGGACCCCTCAGTCCTCATGGGGACCTCCTCAGTGAAGCTATCCCTCCGATTTTTAACTGACATGTGGGTATGGGACAAGCCTGTTCAATGTCTCCACCCCTCCTACCAGTCTGGATGTGGCCTCTTCTTTATATCCTTAGTTATAGGACTTGGGTTCAGCTAGTTCAGCTAGATTTAAGGTGGTTCTGCATGATGGTTGTTCTGCAGTTCTGTTGTAATTTTGATGTGGTTGTGAGAGGATGGGAGTACCGCATTTACCTACACCACCATCTTGACAGAAGCCTTAAGTGCAGTTTTAAAATGTCTCTATCTTAAAATATTCTCTTTCCCACCTTCAGTGTCCAAAGGAAATTTTTGTGTAGCTTGGAAATAAGAAAGAATGATTGTGACTAAAACCTTCAAACCTAAGAAAGCATGAACTACATTTTTCCCTTTGGCAACATACCAAGAAAATAAGATATTTACCAAATCCATGCTTAAAAATATCTTCATTATATCCACATTAAGTCCATTCCTTCCATAGTTTATAAATTTGTAACGTAATTGTAGCTACAAATAATTAAAAAGCAAAAAAGTGACAAAATCAAAACTAAAATTATTACTTTGTTAAATTACTTTGTTAATTGGAAAGAAATTATTTAAAAAGTGGAAATTCCCCTTTATTATTTAAGGCTCTCCATTAGTACTATACACACATATATTCACATAAAGTATATAGGAACACAATGGATTTTTTGTACATTGATTTTGAATCCTTCAACTTTAATATATTTATTTACTGTTCCTAATAGCTTTTTGGTGGAATTGTTAGGTTTTCTACAAAAAGAATCATGTCATCTGCAAAAAGTGAGAATTTTACTTAACTCTCAATTTGATACCTTTTATTTCTTTTTCTTGCCTGATTGCTCTGGCTAGGATTTCTAGCACTGTGTTTAATAATAGTGGTGAAAGTGGGCATCCTTATCTTGTTCCTGATCTTAGAGGAAAAGCTTTCAGTTTCTTACCACTGAGTAAGATATTAGCTGAGGGTTTGTCATATATGGCCTTTATTATGTTGTCATACTTTCCTTCCACACCCATTCTATTGAGTGTTCTAATAATAAATGGACGTTATATATTGTAAAAGCTTTGTCTGCATCTATTGAAATGATCACATGATTTTTATCCTTTATTTTGTTAATACAGTATATCACACTGATCAATTTGCAAGCTTGATCCCCAGTAGGGGGCATGCAGGAGGCAGCCGACTGATGATGTTTCTCTCTCTCTCTTTCTCCCTTCCTCTCTCTCTAAAAATCAATAAAAACATTTTTTTTAAAAAGATGATCCAATTATTCTAAATCAATGATGAGAACGTTAAAATAACTATGATTAATGTATTCAAGAGAATAAAGAAAAAGATGGATATAGATAAAAAAATAGGTATTTTTTATCAGAGGATTAGTCTATTTAAAAAGAATCAAATAGAAATTCTAGAACTATCTGAAATTAAAAACTTATTTGATGAGTTGAACAATAGATGAGAAAGAGCAGAAGACATGATTAAGGAGCAGGAAGTCAATAGAAAATATACTAAATGAAGTATATAGAGACAAAAGAATAAAAAATACAGAAAAGAATATGAGTCATGTAAGACCTGGTGAAGTTTAAAATACATGTAATTGAAGTATAAGAAGATACTAATCAAAATTTTTCCAAAAGTGATGGAAGAGCAATAAAAAGGGTAAATATGTACATAAATAAAAGTGTTTGTTGCCTGAATATCGAATGTAAAATACAGTAATAAAATAATCTTTCAGAATTTAAAATATATGTAGATTTTAAAAGTATATCTAGTATGAGAGGGAATAAATGGTTCCAACATTACTGGAGAAGTAGTAAACGTTAAATTTGTATTAGACTGTAATAAATCAAGGGTAAATGCCAGAGAATAGAAATCAAATATACAGGGGTGAGCAAATGTAGGTTTACAGTTGTGAGTATGTGAAACACAGAGAGTTTATTTTTATACTATTATTTATTAATTGTTGTATTATTTTCCATATGAACAACTGTAAACCTACTCTTGCCCACCCTATATATATATATGAAAGAAAAAGAATATATGACTAACAAGTTCAGAGAGAGGAAAACTGGAATAGTGGAATAAATGGAATAGTACTGTACTGATAAAAGCAAGCAAGAAAAGGGAAAAAAGTGAGCAAAAAATAAACAGCAAAATGGTAGCTTGTAAACCCAAATAAAATAGCATTAAATATAAATAGGTTAAATATTCTAAATAAATAAAAAACTAGATAAAATGCAAAATTCCATTCTATAGTGCCTACAAGAGACACTTGAAATGTAAGAACCCAGAAAGATTGAAATAAAGAATGGAAAAATATACAAACATAACTAGAAGAAAGCTGTTTTAACTAATATATTAACAGAAGACAAAATAGACTTTAAGTCACTAACAGTATTTGAGATAAAGGACATTTCATGATGACAAAGCAATCAAACCGCTAGGAAGGGTTCACAGTTCTAAATCTGTACACACCTAGTAACAGAGCAGCAAAATATTTACAGCAAATAATGACAGAACTAAATGGATAGACAAATTTTCACTCAGAGAGATAGACTTTAATACATCTCTCTCAATACCAAACAGACTAAGCATACAAAAAACTAGTAAAGATACAGAAGATATGAACAACACAATTAACATACTAGATCTAACTGGTATATATAGATTATGCAGTCAACAATGACAGAATATATATTCTTTCTGAATGCACATGAAATATCAAAATTAACCATATGTTGCATCATAAAGCACACATAAACAAAATTTCAAATGTTAAAATCTTTCAGAATATGTTCCTGCACAGTGGAATTAAGTTAGAAATCAATAACTAAAAACAGAAAATCCTCAAGTGTTTGAAAGTTAAACAACCTTTTTAAATAAACCATGCATCAAAGAAGTCCCAATAGGAATTAGAAAACAGCTAAAACTAATAAATAATGAGGATACAACATTTAAAATCTTGTTTGCTATCCCATAGCAATGTCAAACAAGGGAATTTGTAGCCTTAAAATGCATACATTAGAAAAGAAAGCTGAAAAACTGAAAGGCTGTAAAACTCCCATCTCAAGAAATTAGATAAAGAAGAGGAACTTAAACTGAAAGAAAGTGGAAGGAAGGAAATAATAAAGACAAGAAGAGAAATCAATAAATTAAGAAACAAATGTACAACAGAAAAAATAAACAAAGCCAAAGGTTGATTCCTTGAAAAAATTAAGGAATTTTATAAACTCCTAGAAAGAAAAAAAAAGGGGGGGAAAGCAGAGACTACCAATATCAGGAGACAAAAATGGAAAATTACTACAGATTTTTTAAGAAATAAAAAATATTAAAAGAATACTAAGGAAAGCTCTAAGTTTAATATTTATTAAAGTATGGTTGATATACAGTATTATATTAGTTTCAAGTGTACAATATCCACCTGACTTATTTACTTTATAGCTGGAAATTTGTATGCCTTACTCCCCTTCACCTTTTCCATTCATATAAATGAAATGAGTGCATAACTAGAAGAATTTGCTGAAACTGATAGAAGAAACAGGAAGTCTGACTTGTTCTGTATTTATTAAATAAATTAAATTTGTTACTAAAAGTCGCCCACAAACACAATTTGCAGTTCAGATTTCATCCCTGGTGAATTCTTCTAAAAGTTTAAGAAATAAATATTAATCTTACACTAGCTCTTCTACAGAACAGAATAAAAGAACATTTCCCAACTTGTTTTATTAAGGTCAGATAATCTTAATAACAAAACTAGACAAAACTAGACATAAGAGAAAACAATTACAGACCAACCTCTTCCATGAACAAATATTCAAAAATTCCAAAAACTCATCAAATGCGAAGATATGTAAAAAAGATAACACAACTGGTTTTTATTCCAGAGTGGTTTAGCATTCAAAAGTCAATCATATAATTCACTACATTAACATAAAAAAAAGGGAGAGAAATAATTTGCTCATCTTGATAGACAGAAAAAAACATTTGACAATATAGTATTCAGAATCCACTTATGATAAAAGTTCTTGGCAATCTAGAAATACAAGGGAATGAAGAAAAACCTACGGCAAATATCCTACTTAATGGTAAAATTATTAATGCTTTCTGCAATACTGGGTCCTAGCTAGTGCAGTAAGACAAGAAACAGGAAGCATAAAGTGTGAAAAAGGAAGAAATAAAACAAGCAGATGACTGTATAAGTAGAATGTTAAAAAATACTGCAGAAAATCTGTTAGAATTTTAAAATATGGTAAAATTAATAAATTAAAAACATAATATTTTAAAAGGTCAACTTCATGTCTATATATCTACAAAAAATAAAATAAAAAGTATTTTAAATAATGTTACAGTAATATAAAACTATCAAATATGGAAAAATAAGTCTAAAAGTGTGTATAATATTTATATATTCAAAACTAAAAAACATTTTTGAGAAAAATTTCAGAAGTTAAATACATGAAGGGATATTTATGTTCATAAATTGCATGTAAGTGTTAATATTATAAAGATGATAGTTTTCCCCAAATTTATAGATTCAGTGCAATCTTAATAAAAATGCCAGATTTTTAATGGAAATTAATAAGGTGATTCCAAAATTTAGTTTGCAAAGGCCAAGAACAGCCAAGACAATCTTGAACAATAAAGCTAGAGAACTTACACTGCCAAACATCAAGACACAATATATAGTTGTTATGACAGTATGATATTACCTCCAGGAGAGACAACTAGACTAATGTAACAGAAGAGAGAATGCAGAGGCAAATACACAAATGACCCAGTCACCTGATTTATAAATGTGACAGTTGATATAGGAAAGCATGGTCATTTAAATAAATTGTACTAGGTTAACTGATTTTCCTAAAGGAAAATATTAAATCTTGACCCTTATACCTCACAGCAAAAACAAAATAAACTACAGGTGAGTTGTGGATATAAATGTAAAAAGAGTAAATCAATAAAGCTTCTAAAAGAAAACAGGAGAATATTTTCATTACTTTGGAGTAGGCTGATTTCTTAAACAGGTCACAGTAAACACTAACCATGAAGAAAATGTATGGACTACTTTATAATTAAAAACTTCTATTAATCAAAACACACGATACAGAGAATGAAAAATCAAGCCACCAAATGGGAGAAGATATCTGTATTACATATAACCCGTTTAAGTCCTGCATACAGAATATACAAAAACTATATATCAAACAAACAAGTCAGAGATCCTAGTTGATGAATCACTTGAATTGGCACTTCACAAAAGAGCATCTTCAAATGGCCCATAGACTTATGGAAAGGTGCTTAACTTCAGCACGTGACACCCCAACAAACACACCAGAATGGCTAAAACAAAAGACAGAAAAAAGTAAACTAATAGTGAGGATGTAGAGCAACTGGAACTCTTATACATTGCTCACTAGTAGATACATTGGTACAACTCCTTTGGAAAACTGTATCTACTGAAACTGAACATATGCATGCCCTATGACCCAGCAATTCCACTCCTAGGTCTATACCTGAAATATGTACGTATAGTTACCAAAATGAATATTCATGAATATTCAATTAGTAATAGTCAAAAAGTAAAAACAACTCAAATGTCCATCAAGTAGAATGAATAAACTGTGATATATTCAAACAATGGAATGACATACAACAATGAAAATAAACTACAGCTACATGCAACAAAAAAGATGAATCTCACAAATAATGTTGAGCTAAATAAAAAAAGGTACATACTGTATTATTCCATAAATTCAAAAAGAGGCAAAACTAAACCATAGTGTTAAAAGCCAGGAGTGGTTACCCTTAATGGGGGTAGTAACTGAAAGAAGGTAAGAAAAAAATTCTGGAGACTTGGGTAATGTTCTTTATTATTATTATTATTATTACTACTACTACTACATCCTCAGGACTTATTTAACTAAAAACTGGAAATCTGTACCTTCTGACCACCTTCACCCTTTTACCCATTCCCCACCCCCACCCCCACCCCCACATCTGGCAACCACCAATCTGTTCTGTTTCTACGAGTTTGATTTTTTTTTTTAAGATTCCACATATAAGTGAGATCATACAGTATTTATTTGTCTTTATCTGACTTATTTCACTTAGCATAATGCCCTCAAGGTCTATCCAATCCTGCGAATGGCAGGATTTCCTTCTTTTTTATGGCTGAATAATATTCCATTGTGCATACATACCTACATTTTCTTTATCCATTCATCCACTGATGGACACTTAGGTTGTTTCCATGTCTTGGTTACTATAAGTAATGCTGCAATAAAACAAGTAGGTGCCGATGTCTTTCTGAGATAGTGATTTCCTTTCCTTTGAGTAATGTTCTTTGTCTTGTTACAATTTGTGTCCTTTGCAAAAAATTCACTGAGCTGCCCACTTATGCTACATGCACATTTCTATATGCATATTATAAGTCAATAAAAATCTATATGAAAAATAGAAGCAAAGTGTAGCTAGGAATAGGCTCAATAAATTACTATGATGATCAATATCTGTTTTAGAGGTTGGTCACAAATTTAATACTAAAATTCCTAACAGCTGTATGAGAAAAAGAGTTGTCATTTATACATTCATTTGGGTTTAATAGATATAAATAAATCAAATGCTTAGAGATACAATTACTGTCATTAAAATAAGACAGGTATTTTTCATATAAATCTTCACAAAAGAAGATACTTTTTGACATAATAAACAATGTCCTTGACAACAACTTATAAGAAGATCCCCTGTGACTGCTTCTTCTGATGACCCTCAATGTAGGCAGATGGAATCTTATCAATACACAATTGGGCAAAAGCAACTGGGGACAGAAGAGTGCGAAGCAATGCAGCTTGCGTACCCAGCTGCTCTCTGATGATTTGGACTGACCCAGAATATATTTTACAAGACTGTAAGACTGAATACAAGAGTGGATAAGTTTCACATATTCTTCTTTGAATATCTTGTCTCTCAACTGAGCTTCTGACATTTATCCATCAGCAGTGAAGTTAAGATAATAGTTTCTACAAAATGTGTGGGGAACAGCTATTCTCTGTTGTCAGTTGAATATGAACCCCGTTTAGCTACGGGAAGACATACTGACCTCCTGTGAATGCTGAGAAGCCTACCTAGGACTAATAGCTGAAAAGATGATCATCCTACCACCACTGTGAACACCTACTGTTAGAACTTTAAGAATCCTTAGAAATACAGAACCTGCTCCAAAGCAACATAACTAATGTTGATCAAAGTCCCAACCCAAGTTCTAGTACACAGAGCATGACAGAGCTTACCCAAAAATATAATTCACTGTAGCGAAGGTATGAAGTCTTATGAGGTATACTAAAGCAAATAGTAACAAGAAGAGTAAGTCGCTGAATTTAAAGTTATTCAAAGGCTTATATCACCAATAATACTCGGTAACATTTCATACATACCTGCACTTCATTCACCAACTTCAAACACAGGAATAGACTTTTTTCTGATTATTCAGTAACCAGAATGTTAACTCAGGCCTCTGGGTGCCTTTGTTATTTTTATTTTTTAACACATGATAAATTCACTTATCTGCTTTCCTAGTTCACAGCCAATCATAATGAGCAAGTCAGGATGGAAGCAAAGGATGGAGAAAGCACAAAGAGCTGTTAGAAATAAGCAGAGTTGTAAAAAATAACAGCTAACTTGGTAGGAAGAGACAGCAAATGCAAAAGCAGATGAAGTCTGAACACAATCTTTTGGGGCCATGTAGCAAAAAGCTCTATGTACCTCAAGAATCTCCAAAGACAGTCATTGCACAGGATATAGTCATAGAAACAGATCCAGAGTAAGGTCATCAACAGGATTATATTATGCTACACAGAGTCTTTTAAAGAGGGTAGGAAAATACGTAACCCTTTTCTAAAAGCAATTCTTCC